>NW_027422345.1:0-153446 GCF_037893015.1 Macrotis lagotis
AAGGCAAGGCACTGTCAGGCGAGGCAAGGCTAAGGCACGACAACGCAAGGCTAGGCAATGCACGGAAGGAAAGCAAAGAGTAACGGAAGGCAAGGAATGCAAGGGAAAGCAGGGGAAGGCAAGGGTAACGAAAGGAACGTCACGGTAAGGGGAAACAAGGCTAAGGCACGACAACACAGGGCTAGGCAATGCAGGGCAAGGCAAGGTACGGGTAATGCAAGGCAAGGCACGGTCAGGCGAGGCAAGGCTAAGGCACGACAACGCAAGGCTAGGCAATGCACGGAAGGCAAGGAAAGAGTAACGGAAGGCAAGGAAGGCAAGGCAAAGCAAGGCAACGCAAGCAAGGCTATTACAAGGGGAACCAAGGCTAAGGCACGACAACGCACGGCTAGGCAATGCACGGCAAGGCAAGGAAAGAGTAACGGAGGGCAAGGAAGGCAAGGCAAAGCAAGGCAACGAAAGCAAGGCTATGGCAAGTTGACAAAAGGCTAAGACACGACAACGCAAGGCTAGGCAATGCACGGATGGCAAGCAAAGAGTAACGGAAGGCAAGGAAGGCAAGGGAAAGCAAGGCAAGGCAAGGGTAAAGGAAGGAACCGCACGGCAAGGGGAAACAAGGCTAAGGCACGACAACCCACGGCTAGGCAATGCACGGCAAGGCAAGGAAAGGGTAACGCCAGGCACGGCACGGTCAGGCGAGGCAAGGGTAATGCACGACAACGCAAGGCTACGCAGTGCACGGCTAGGCAAGGAATGAGTAACGGAAGGAAAGGAAGGCAAGGAAAAGCAAGGCAAGGCAAGGGTAACGGAAGGAACGGCACGGCAAGGGGAAACAAGGCTAAGGCACGGCAACGCACGGCTAGGCAATGCACGGCAAGGCAAGGAAAGGGTAACGCAAGGCAAGGCACGGTTTGGGGAGGCAAGGCTAATGCACGACAACGCAAGGCTAGGCAATGCACGGAAGGCAAGCAAAGAGTAACGGAAGGCAAGGAATGCAAGGCAAAGCAAGGCAACGCAAGCAAGTCTATGGCAAGGTGAAAAAAGGCTAAGGCACGGCCACGCAAGGCTAGGCAATGCACGGAAGGCTAGCAAAGAGTAACGGAAGGCAAGGAAGGCAAGGCAAAGCAAGGCAACGCAAGCAAGGCTATGGCAAGGTGAAAAAAGGCTAAGACACGACAACGCAAGGCTTGGCAATGCACGGAAGGCAAGCAAAGAGTAACGGAAGGCAAGGAAGGCAAGGGAAAGGAAGGCAAGGCAAGAGTAACGGAAGGAACGGCACGGCAAGTGGAAACAAGGCTAAGGCACGGCAACGCACGGCTAGGCAATGCACGGCAAGGCAAGGAAAGGGTAACGCAAGGCAAGGCACGGTGAGGCAAGGCAAGGCTGATGCACGACAACGCACGGCTAGGCAATGCACGGCAAGGCAAGGACAGGGTAAGGCAAGGCAAGGCACGGTGAGGCGAGGCAAGGGTAATGCACGACAACGCAAGGCTAGGCACTGCACGGCTAGGCAAGGAAAGAGTAACGGAAGGAAAGGAAGGCAAGGCAAAGCAAGGCAAGGCAAGTGTAAGAAAAGGCACGGCACGGCAAGGGGAACCAAGGGTAAGGCACGGCAACGCAAGGTTAAGCAATGCACGGCCAGGCAAGGAAAGGGTAACGCAAGGCAAGGCACGGTAAGGCAAGGCGAGGCTAATGCACGACAAGCACGGCTAGGCAATGCACGGCAAGGCAAGGAAAGAGTAACGTAAGGCAAGAAATGCAAGGCAAAGCAAGGCAACGCAAGCAAGGCTATGGCAAGGTGAAAAAAGGCTAAGGCACGACAACGCAAGTCTAGGCAATGCACGGAAGGCAAGCAAAGAGTAACGGAATGGAAGGAAGGCAAGGCAAAGCAAGGCAAAGCAAGCAAGGCTATGGCAAGGTGAAACAAGGCTAAGGCACCACAACGGAACGCTACGCAATGCACGGCCAGCCAAGGAAAAGGTAACGCAAGGCAAGGCACTGTCAGGCGAGGCAAGGCTAAGGCACGACAACGCAAGGCTAGGCAATGCACGGAAGGAAAGCAAAGAGTAACGGAAGGCAAGGAATGCAAGGGAAAGCAGGGGAAGGCAAGGGTAACGAAAGGAACGTCACGGTAAGGGGAAACAAGGCTAAGGTACGACAACACAGGGCTAGGCAATGCAGGGCAAGGCAAGGTACGGGTAACGCAAGGCAAGGCACGGTCAGGCGAGGCAAGGCTAAGGCACGACAACGCAAGGCTAGGCAATGCACGGAAGGCAAGCAAAGAGTAACGGAACGCAAGGAAGGCAAGGGAAAGCAAGGGAAGGCAAGGTTAACGGAAGGAACGGCACGGCAAGGGGAAACAAGGCTAAGGCACGGCAACGCACGGCTAGGCAATGCAGGGCAAGGCAAGGAAATGGTAACGCAAGGCAAGGTACGGTTTGGGGAGGCAAGGCTAATGCACGACAACGCAAGGCTAGGCAGTGCACGGCTAGGCAAGGAAAGAGTAACGGAAGGAAAGGAAGGCAAGGCAAAGCAAGGCAAGGCAAGTGTAACAAAAGGCAAGGCACGGCAAGGGGAAACAAGGCTAAGGAACGGCAACGCACGGCTAGGCAATGCACGTCCAGGCAAGGAAATGGTAACGCAAGGCAAGGCACGGTAAGGCAAGATAAGGCTAATGCACGACAACGCAGGGCTAGGCAATGCACGGCAAGGCAAGGAAAGGGTAACGCAAGGCAAGGCTCGGTCCGGCGAAGCAAGGCTAATGCACGACAACGCAAGGCTAGGCAATGCACGGAAGGCAAGCAAAGAGTAACGGAAGGCAAGGAAGGCAAGGCAAAACAAGGCAACGCAAGCAAGGCTATGGCAAGGTGAAAAAAGGCTAAGGCACGACAACGCAAGGCTAGGCAATGCACGGAAGGCAAGCAAAGAGTAACGGAATGGAAGGAAGGCAAGGCAAAGCAAGGCAAAGCAAGCAAGGCTATGGCAAGGTGAAACAAGGCTAAGGCACCACAACGCAACTCTAGGCAATGCACGGCCAGCCAAGGAAAAGGTAACGCAAGGCAAGGCACTGTCAGGCGTGGCAAGGCTAAGGCACGACAACGCAAGGCTAGGCAATGCACGGAAGGAAAGCAAAAGTAACGGAAGGCAAGGAAAGCAAGGGAAAGCAAGGCAAGGCAAGGGTAACGGAAGGAACGGCACGGCAAGGGGAAAAAAGGCTAAGGCACGACAACACAGGGCTAGGCAATGCAGGGCAAGGCAAGGAAAGGGTAACGCAAGGCAAGGCACGGTTTGGGGAGGCAAGGCTAATGCACGACAACGCAAGGCTAGGCAATGCACGGAAGGGAAGCAAAGAGTAACGGAAGGCAAGGAATGCAAGGCAAAGCAAGGCAACGCAAGCAAGGCTATGGCAAGGTGAAAAAAGGATAAGGCACGACTACGCAAGGCTAGGCAATGCACGGAAGGCAAGCAAAGAGTAACGGAGGGCAAGGAAGGCAAGGCAAAGCAAGGCAACGAAAGCAAGGCTATGGCAAGTTGACAAAAGGCTAAGACACGACAACGCAAGGCTAGGCAATGCACGGATGGGAAGCAAAGAGTAACGGAAGGCAAGGAAGGCAAGGGAAAGCAAGGCAAGGCAAGGGTAAAGGAAGGAACCGCACGGCAAGGGGAAACAAGGCTAAGGCACGACAACCCACGGCTAGGCAATGCACGGCAAGGCAAGGAAAGGGTAACGCCAGGCAAGGCACGGTCAGGCGAGGCAAGGCTAATGCACGACAACGCAAGGCTACGCAGTGCACGGCTAGGCAAGGAAAGAGTAACGGAAGGAAAGGAAGGCAAGGCAAAGCAAGGCAAGGCAAGTGTAACAAAAGGCACGGCATGGCAAGGGGAAACAAGGCTAAGGCACGACAACGCACGGCTAGGCAATGCACGGCCAGGCAAGGAAAGGGTAACGCAAGGCAAGGCACGGTCAGGCAAGGCAAGGCTAATGCACGACAACGCACGGCTAGGCAATGCACGGCAAGGCAAGGAAAGGGTAACGCAAGGCAAGGCACGTTCAGGCGAGGCAAGGCTAAGGCACAACGCAAGGCTACGCAATGCACGGAAGGCAAGCAAAGAGTAACAGAAGGCAAGGAAAGCAAGCGAAAGCAAGGCAAGGCAAGCAAGTCTATGGCAAGGTGAAACAAGGCTAAGGCACGACAACGCAAGGCTAGGCAATGCACGGAAGGCAAGCAAAGAGTAACGGAATGGAAGGAAGGCAAGGCAAAGCAAGCAAGGCTATGGCAAGGTGAAACAAGGCTAAGGCACCACAACGCAACGCTAGGCAATGCACCGCCAGCCAAGGAAAAGGTAACGCAAGGCAAGGCACTGTCAGGCGAGGCAAGGCTAAGGCACGACAACGCAAGGCTAGGCAATGCACGGAAGGCAAGCAAAGAGTAACGGAAGGCAAGGAAAGCAAGCGAAAGCAAGGCAAGGCAAGGGTAAAGGAAGGAACGACACGGCAAGGGGAAACAAGGCTAAGGCACGACAACGCAAGGCTAGGCAATGCACGGCAAGGCAAGGAAAGGGTAACGCAAGGCAAGGCACGGTCAGGCGAGGCAAGGGTAATGCACGACAACGCAAGGCTACGCAGTGCACGGCTAGGCAAGGAATGAGTAACGGAAGGAAAGGAAGGCAAGGAAAAGCAAGGCAAGGCAAGGGTAACGGAAGGAACGGCACGGCAAGGGGAAACAAGCCTAAGGCACGGCAACGCACGGCTAGGCAATGCACGGCAAGGCAAGGAACGGGTAACGCAAGGCAAGGCACGGTCAGGCGAGGCAAGGCTAAGGCACGACAACGCAAGGCTAGGCAATGCACGGAAGGCAAGCAAAGAGTAACGGAAGGCAAGAAATGCAAGGCAAAGCAAGGCAACGCAAGCAAGTCTATGGCAAGGTGAAAAAAGGCTAAGGCACGACAACGCAAGGCTAGGCAATGCACGGAAGGCTAGCAAAGAGTAACGGAAGGCAAGGAAGGCAAGGCAAAGCAAGGCAACGCAAGCAAGGCTATGGCAAGGTGAAAAAAGGCTAAGACACGACAACGCAAGGCTTGGCAATGCACGGAAGGCAAGCAAAGAGTAACGGAAGGCAAGGAAGGCAAGGGAAAGGAAGGCAAGGCAAGAGTAACGGAAGGAACGGCACGGCAAGTGGAAACAAGGCTAAGGCACGACAACGCACGGCTAGGCAATGCACGGCAAGGCAAGGAAAGGGTAACGCAAGGCAAGGCACGGTGAGGCAAGGCAAGGCTAATGCACGACAACGCACGGCTAGACAATGCACGGCAAGGCAAGGACAGGGTAAGGCAAGGCAAGGCACGGTGAGGCGAGGCAAGGGTAATGCACGACAACGCAAGGCTACCCAGAGCACGGCTAGGGAAGGAAAGAGTAACGGAAGGAAAGGAAGGCAAGGCAAAGCAAAGCAAGGCAAGTGTAAGAAAAGGCACGGCACGGCAAGGGGAACCAAGGGTAAGGCACGGCAACGCAAGGTTAAGCAATGCACGGCCAGGCAAGGAAAGGGTAACGCAAGGCAAGGCACGGTAAGGCAAGGCGAGGCTAATGCACGACAAGCACGGCTAGGCAATGCACGGCAAGGCAAGGAAAGAGTAACGTAAGGCAAGAAATGCAAGGCAAAGCAAGGCAACGCAAGCAAGGCTATGGCAAGGTGAAAAAAGGCTAAGGCACGACAACGCAAGTCTAGGCAATGCACGGAAGGCAAGCAAAGAGTAACGGAATGGAAGGAAGGCAAGGCAAAGCAAGGCAAAGCAAGCAAGGCTATGGCAAGGTGAAACAAGGCTAAGGCACCACAACGGAACGCTACGCAATGCACGGCCAGCCAAGGAAAAGGTAACGCAAGGCAAGGCACTGTCAGGCGAGGCAAGGCTAAGGCACGACAACGCAAGGCTAGGCAATGCACGGAAGGAAAGCAAAGAGTAACGGAAGGCAAGGAATGCAAGGGAAAGCAGGGGAAGGCAAGGGTAACGAAAGGAACGTCACGGTAAGGGGAAACAAGGCTAAGGTACGACAACACAGGGCTAGGCAATGCAGGGCAAGGCAAGGTACGGGTAACGCAAGGCAAGGCACGGTCAGGCGAGGCAAGGCTAAGGCACGACAACGCAAGGCTAGGCAATGCACGGAAGGCAAGCAAAGAGTAACGGAACGCAAGGAAGGCAAGGGAAAGCAAGGGAAGGCAAGGTTAACGGAAGGAACGGCACGGCAAGGGGAAACAAGGCTAAGGCACGGCAACGCACGGCTAGGCAATGCAGGGCAAGGCAAGGAAATGGTAACGCAAGGCAAGGTACGGTTTGGGGAGGCAAGGCTAATGCACGACAACGCAAGGCTAGGCAGTGCACGGCTAGGCAAGGAAAGAGTAACGGAAGGAAAGGAAGGCAAGGCAAAGCAAGGCAAGGCAAGTGTAACAAAAGGCAAGGCACGGCAAGGGGAAACAAGGCTAAGGAACGTCAACGCACGGCTAGGCAATGCACGTCCAGGCAAGGAAATGGTAACGCAAGGCAAGGCACGGTAAGGCAAGATAAGGCTAATGCACGACAACGCAGGGCTAGGCAATGCACGGCAAGGCAAGGAAAGGGTAACGCAAGGCAAGGCATGGTCAGGCGAAGCAAGGCTAAGGCACGACAACGCAAGCTAGGCAATGCACGGAAGGCAAGCAAAGAGTAACGGAAGGCAAGGAAGGCAAGGGAAAGCAAGGCAAGGCAAGGTGAAAAAAGGCTAAGGCACGACAACGCAAGGCTAGGCAATGCACGGAAGGCAAGCAAAGAGTAACGGAATGGAAGGAAGGCAAGGCAAAGCAAGGCAAAGCAAGCAAGGCTATGGCAAGGTGAAACAAGGCTAAGGCACCACAACGCAACGCTAGGCAATGCACGGCAAGGCAAGGAAAGGGTAACGCAAGGCAAGGCACGGTCAGGCGAGGCAAGGCTAAGGCACGACAACGCAAGGCTAGGTAATGCACGGAAGGCACGCAAAGAATAACGGAAGGTAATGAAAGCAAGGGAAAGCAAGGCAAGGCAAGGGTAACGGAAGGAACGCACGGCAAGGGGAAACAAGGCTAAGGGACGACAACGCACGGCTAGGCAATGCACGGCAAGGCAAGGAAAGGGTAACGCAAGGCAAGGCACGGTCAGGCGAGGCAAGGCTAATGCACGACAACGCAAGGCTAGGCAATGCACGGAAGGGAAGCAAAGAGTAACGGAAGGCAAGGAATGCAAGGCAAAGCAAGGCAACGCAAGCAAGGCTATGGCAAGGTGAAAAAAGGCTAAGGAACGACAACGCAAGGCTAGGCAATGCACGGAAGGCAAGCAAAGAGTAACGGAGGGCAAGGAAGGCAAGGCAAAGCAAGGCAACGAAAGCAAGGCTATGGCAAGTTGACAAAAGGCTAAGACACGACAACGCAAGGCTAGGCAATGCACGGAAGGCAAGCAAAGAGTAACGGAAGGCAAGGAAGGCAAGGGAAAGCAAGGCAAGGCAAGGGTAACGGAAGGAACGGCACGGCAAGGGGAAACAAGGCTAAGGCACGACAACGCACGGCTAGGCAATGCACGGCAAGGCAAGGAAGGGTAACGCAAGGCAAGGCACGGTCAGGCGAGGCAAGGCTAATGCACGACAACGCAAGGCTAGGCAATGCACGGCTAGGCAAGGAAAGAGTAACGGAAGGAAAGGAAGGCAAAAAAGCAAGGCAAGGCAAGTGTAACAAAAGGCACGGCATGGCAAGGGGAAACAAGGCTAAGGCACGGCAACGCAAGGCTAAGCAATGCAAAGCCAGGCAAGGAAAGGGTAACGCAAGGCAAGACACGGTAAGGCAAGGCGAGGCTAATGCACGACAACGCACGGCTAGGCAATGCACGGCAAGGCAAGGAAAGGGTAACGCAAGGCAAGGCACGGTTAGGCGAGGCAAGGCTAAGGCACGACAACGCAAGGCTACGCAATGCACGGAAGGCAAGCAAAGAGTAACGGAAGGCAAGGAATGCAAGGCAAAGCAAGGCAACGCAAGCAAGGCTATGGCAAGGTGAAAAAAGGCTAAGGCACGACAACGCAAGGCTAGGCAATGCACGGAAGGCAAGCAAAGAGTAACGGAATGGAAGGAAGGCAAGGCAAAGCAAGCAAGGCTATGGCAAGGTGAAACAAGCCTAAGGCACAACAACGCAACTCTAGGCAATGCACGGCCAGCCAAGGAAAAGGTAACGCAAGGCAAGGCACTGTCAGGCGAGGCAAGGCTAAGGCACGACAACGCAAGGCTAGGCAATGCACGGAAGGAAAGCAAAGAGTAACGGAAGGCAAGGAAAGCAAGGGAAAGCAAGGCAAGGCAAGGGTAACGGAAGGAACGGCACGGCAAGGGCAAACAAGGCTAAGGCACGACAACACAGGGCTAGGCAATGCAGGGGAGGCAAGGAAAGGGTAACGCAAGGCAAGGCCCGGTTTGGGGAGGCAAGGCTAATGCACGACAACGCAAGGCTAGGCAATGCACGGAAGGCAAGCAAAGAGTAACGGAAGGCAAGGAAGGCAAGGCAAAGCAAGGCAACGCAAGCAAGGCTATGGCAAGGTGAAAAAAGGCTAAGGCACGACCACGCAAGGCTAGGCAATGCACGGAAGGCTAGCAAAGAGTAACGGAAGGCAAGGAAGGCAAGGGAAACCAAGGCAAGGCAAGCATAACGGAAGGAACGGCTCGGCAAGGGGAAACAAGGCTAAGGCACGGCAACGCACGGCTAGGCAATGCACGGCAAGGCAAGGAAAGGGTAACGCAAGGCAAGGCACGGTGAGGCAAGGCAAGGCTGATGCACGACAACGCACGGCTAGGCAATGCACGGCAAGGCAAGGAAAGGGTAACGCAAGGCAAGGCACGGTCAGGCGAGGCAAGGGTAATGCACGACAACGCAAGGCTACGCAGTGCACGGCTAGGCAAGGAAAGAGTAACGGAAGGAAAGGAAGGCAAGGTAAAGCAAGGCAAGGCAAGTGTAACAAAAGGCACGGCACGGCAAGGGGAAAAAAGGCTAAGGCACGGCAACGCAAGGCTAAGCAATGCACGGCCAGGCAAGGAAAGGGTATCGCAAGGCAAGGCACGGTACGGCAAGGCGAGGCTAATGCACGACAACGCACGGCTAGGCAATGCACGGCAAGGCAAAGAAAGGGTAACGCAAGGCAAGGCACGGTTAGGCGAGGCAAGTCTAAGGCACGACAACGCAAGGCTAGGCAATGCACGGAAGGCAAGCAAAGAGTAACGGAAGGCAAGGAATGCAAGGCAAAGCAAGGCAACGCAAGCAAGGCTATGGCAAGGTGAAAAAAGGCTAAGGCACGACAACGCAAGGCTAGGCAATGCACGCAAGGCAAGCAAAGAGTAACGGAAGGCAAGGAAGGCAAGGCAAAGCAAGGCAAAGCAAGCAAGGCTATGGCAAGCTGAAACAAGGCTAAGGCACCACAACGCAACTCTAGGCAATGCACGGCCAGCCAAGGAAAAGGTAACGCAAGGCAAGGCACTGTCAGGCGAGGCAAGGCTAAGGCACGACAATGCAAGGCTAGGCAATGCACGGAAGGAAAGCAAAAGTAACGGAAGGCAAGGAAAGCAAGGGAAAGCAAGGCAAGGCAAGGGTAACGGAAGGAACGGCACGGCAAGGGGAAACAAGGCTAAGGCACGACAACACAGGGCTAGGCAATGCAGGGCAAGGTAAGGAAATGGTAACGCAAGGCAAGGCACGGTTTGGGGAGGCAACGCTACTGCACGACAACGCAAGGCTAGGCAATGCACGGAAGGCAAGCAAAGAGTAACGGAAGGCAAGGAATGCAAGGCAAAGCAAGGCAACGCAAGCAAGGCTATGGCAAGGTGAAAAAAGGCTAAGACACGACAACGCAAGGCTAGGCAATGCACGGATGGCAAGCAGAGTAACGGAAGGCAAGGAAGGCAAGGGAAAGCAAGGCAAGGCAAGGGTAAAGGAAGGAACCGCACGGCAAGGGGAAACAAGGCTAAGGCACGACAACGCACGGCTAGGCAATGCACGGCAAGGCAAGGAAAGGGTAACGCCAGGCAAGGCACGGTCAGGCGAGGCAAGGGTAATGCACGACAACGCAAGGCTACGCAGTGCACGGCTAGGCAACGAAAGAGTAACGGAAGGAAAGGAAGGCAAGGGAAACCAAGGCAAGGCAAGTGTAACAAAAGGCACGGCATGGCAAGGGGAAACAAGGCTAAGGCACGGCAACGCAAGGCTAAGCAATGCAAAGCCAGGCAAGGAAAGGGTAACGCAAGGCAAGGCACGGTAAGGCAAGGCAAGGCTAAGGTACGACAACGCACGGCTATGCAATGCACGGCAAGGCAAGGAAAGGGTAACGCAAGGCAAGGCTCGGTGAAGGCTAGGCAATGCACGGAAGGCAAGCAGAGTAACGGAAGGCAAGGAAGGCAAGTGAAAGCAAGGCAAGGCAAGCAAGGCTATGGCAAGGTGAAACAAGCCTAAGGCACAACAACGCAACTCTAGGCAATGCACGGCCAGCCAAGGAAAAGGTAACGCAAGGCAAGGCACTGTCAGGCGAGGCAAGGCTAAGGCACGACAACGCAAGGCTAGGCAATGCACGGAAGGCAAGCAAAGAGTAACGGAAGGCAAGGAAAGCAAGGGAAAGCAAGGCAAGGCAAGGGTAACGGAAGGAACGGCACGGCAAGGGCAAACAAGGCTAAGGCACGACAACACAGGGTTAGGCAATGCAGGGCAAGGCAAGGAAAGGGTAACGCAAGGCAAGGCCCGGTTTGGGGAGGCAAAGCTAATGCACGACTACGCAAGGCTAGGCAATGCACGGAAGGCAAGCAAAGAGTAACGGAAGGCAAGGAAGGCAAGGCAAAGCAAGGCAACGCAAGCAAGGCTATGGCAAGGTGAGAAAAGGCTAAGACACGACAACGCAAGGCTGGGCAATGCACGGATGGCAAGCAAAGTGTAACGGAAGGCAAGGAAGGCAAGGGAAAGTAAGGCAAGGCAAGGGTAACGGAAGGAACGGCACGGCAAGGGGAAACAAGGCTAAGGCACGACAACGCACGGCTAGGCAATGCACGACAAGGCAAGGAAAGGGTAACGCCAGGCAAGGCACGGTCAGGCGAGGCAAGGGTAATGCTCGACAACGCAAGGCTACGCAGTGCACGGCTAGGCATGGAAAGAGTAACGGAAGGAAAGGAAGGCAAGGGAAACCAAGGCAAGGCAAGTGTAACAAAAGGCACGGCACGGCAAGGGGAAACAAGGCTAAGGCACGGCAACGCAAGGCTAAGCAATGCAAAGCCAGGCAAGGAAAGGGTAACGCAAGGCAAGGCACGGTAAGACAAGGCGAGGCTAATGCACGACAAGGCACGGCTAGGCAATGCACGGCAAGGCAAGGAAAGGATAACGCAAGGCAAGGCACGGTTAGGCGAGGCAAGGCTAAGGCACGACAACGCAAGGCTAGGCAATGCACGGAGGCAAGCAAAGAGTAACGGAAGGCAAGGAATGCAAGGCAAAGCAAGGCAACGCAAGCAAGGCTATGGCAAGGTGAAAAAAGGCTAAGGCACGACAACGGAAGGCTAGGCAATGCACGGAAGGGAAGCAAAGAATAACGGAATGGAAGGAAGGCAAGGCAAAGCAAGGCAAAGCAAGCAAGGCTATGGCAAGGTGAAACAAGGCTAAGGCACCACAACGCACGGCTAGGCAATGCACGGCCAGCCCAGGAAAAGGTAACGCAAGGCAAGGCACTGTGAGGCAAGGCAAGGCTAATGCACGACAACGCAAGGCTAGGCAATTCACGGCAAGGCAAGGAAAGGGTAACGCAAGGCAAGGCACGGTCAGGCGAGGCAAGGCTAAGGCACGACAACGCAAGGCTAGGCAATGCACGGAAGGCAAGCAAAGAGTAACGGAAGGCAAGGAATGCAAGGGAAAGCAGGGGAAGGCAAGGGTAACGAAAGGAACGGCACGGTAAGGTTAAACAACGCTAAGGCACGACAACACAGGGCTAGGCAATGCAGGGCAAGGCAAGGTAACGGTACCGCAAGGCAAGGCACAGTCAGGCGAGGCAAGGCTAAGGCACGACAACGCAAGGCTAGGCAATGCACGGAAGGCAAGCAAAGAGTAACGGAACGCAAGGAAGGCAAGGGAATGCAAGGCAAGGCAAGGTTACCGGAAGGAATGGCACGGCAAGGGGAAACAAGGCTAAGGCACGGTAACGCACGGCTAGGCAATGCAGGGCAAGGCAAGGAAATGGTAACGCAAGGCAAGGCACTCTGAGGCAAGGCAAGGCTAATGCACGACAGCGCAAGGCTAGGCAATGCACGGAAGGCAAGCAAAGAGTAACGGAAGTCATGGAAGGCAAGGGAAAGCAAGGCAAGGCAAGGGTAGCGGAAGGAACGGCACGGCAAGGGGAAACAAGGCTAAGGCACGGCAACGCACGGCTAGGCAATGCACGGCAAGGCAAGGAAAGGGTAACGCAAGGCAAGGCACGGTGAGCCAAGGCAAGGCTGATGCACGACGAGGCACGGCTAGGCAATGCACGGCAAGGCAAGGAAATGGTAACGGAAGGCAAGGCACGGTCAGGCGAGGCAAGGCTAAGGCACGACAACGCAGGGCTAGGCAATGCAGGGCAAGGCAAGGAAAGGGTAACGCAAGGCAAGGCACGGTTTGGGGAGGCAAGGCTAATGCACGACAACGCAAGGCTAGGCAATGCACGGAAGGCAAGCAAAGAGTAACGGAAGGCAAGGAATGCAATGCAAAGCAAGGCAACGCAAGCAAGGCTATAGCAAGGTGAAAAAAGGCTAAGGCACGACCACGCAAGGCTAGGCAATGCACGGAAGGCAAGCAAAGTGTAACGGAAGGCAAGGAAGGCAAGGCAAAGCAAGGCAACGCAAGCAAGGCTATGGCAAGGTGAAAAAATACTAAGACACGACAACGCAAGGCTAGGCAATGCACGGAAGGCAAGCAAAGAGTAAGGGAAGGCAAGGAAGGCAAGGGAAAGCAAGGCAAGGCAAGGGTAACGGAAGGAAAGGCACGGCAAGGGGAAACAAGGCTAAGGCACGACAACGCACGGCTAGGCAATGCACGGCAAGGCAAGGAAAGGGTAACGCAAGGCAAGGCACGGTCAGGCGAGGCAAGGCTAAGGCACGACAACGCAAGGCTAGGCAATGCACGGAAGGCAAGCAAAGAGTAACGGAAGGCAAGGAATGCAAGGGAAAGCAGGGGAAGGCAAGGGTAACGAATGGAACGGCACGGTAAGGGGAAACAAGGCTAAGGCACGACAACACAAGGCTAGGCAATGCAGGGCAAGGCAAGGTAAGGGTAACGCAAGGCAAGGCACGGTCAGGCGATGCAAGGCTAAGGCACGACAACGCAAGGCTAGGCAATGCACGGAAGGCAAGCAAAGAGGAACGGAACGCAAGGAAGGCAAGGGAATGCAAGGCAAGGCAAGGTTAACGGGAGGAACGGCACGGCAAGGGGAAACAAGGCTAAGGCACGGTAACGCACGGCTAGGCAATGCAGGGCAAGGCAAGGAAATGGTAACGCAAGGCAAGGCACTGTCAGGCGAGGCAAGGCTAAGGCACGACAACGCAAGGCTAGGCAATGCACGGAAGGAAAGCAAAAGTAACGGAAGGCAAGGAAAGCAAGGGAAAGCAAGGCAAGGCAAGGGTAACGGAAGGAACGGCACGGCAAGGGGAAACAAGGCTAAGGCACGACAACACAGGGCTAGGCAATGCAGGGCAAGGCAAGGAAAGGGTAAAGCAAGGCAAGGCACCGTTTGGGGAGGCAAGGCTAATGCACGACAACGCAAGGCTAGGCAATGCACGGAAGGCAAGCAAAGAGTAACGGAAAGGAAGGAATGCAAGGCAAAGCAAGGCAACGCAAGCAAGGCTATGGCAAGGTGAAAAAAGGCTAAGGCACGACTACGCAAGGCTAGGCAATGCACGGAAGGCAAGCAAAGAGTAACGGAAGGCAAGGAAGGCAAGGCAAAGCAAGGCAACGAAAGCAAGGCTATGGCAAGTTGACAAAAGGCTAAGACACGACAACGCAAGGCTAGGCAATGCACGGAAGGCAAGCAAAGAGTAACGGAAGGCAAGGAAGGCAAGGGAAAGCAAGGCAAGGCAAGGGTAAAGGAAGGAACGGTACGGCAAGGGGAAACAAGGCCAAGGCAGGACAACGCACGGCTAGGCAATGCACGGCAAGGCAAGGAAAGGGTAACGCCAGGCAAGGCACGGTCAGGCGAGGCAAGGGTAATGCACGACAACGCAAGGCTACGCAGTGCACGGCTAGGGAAGGAAAGAGTAACGGAAGGAAAGGAAGGCAAGGCAAAGCAAGGCAAGGCAAGTGTAACAAAAGGCACGGCATGGCAAGGGGAAACAAGGCTAAGGCACGACAACGCACGGCTAGGCAATGCACGGCAAGGCAAGGAAAGGGTAACGCAAGGCAAGGCACGGTAAGGCAAGGCGAGGCTAATGCACGACAACGCACGGCTAGGCAATGCACGGCAAGGCAAGGAAAGGGTAACGCAAGGCAAGGCTCGGTTAGGCGAGGCAAGGCTAAGGCACGACAACGCAAGGCTAGGCAATGCACGGAAGGCAAGCAAAGAGTAACGGAAGGCAAGGAATGCAAGGCAAAGCAAGGCAAAGCAAGCAAGGCTATGGCAAGGTGAAACAAGCCTAAGGCACAACAACGCAACTCTAGGCAATGCACGGCCAGCCAAGGAAAAGGTAACGAAAGGCAAGGCACTGTCAGGCGAGGCAAGGCTAAGGCACGACAACGCAAGGCTAGGCAATGTACGGAAGGCAAGCAAAGAGTAACGGAAGGCAAGGAAGGCAAGGCAAAGCAAGGCAACGCAAGCAAGGCTATGGCAAGGTGAAAAAAGGCTAAGACACGACAACACAAGGCTTGGCAATGCACGGAAGGCAAGCAAAGAGTAACGGAAGGCAAGGAAGGCAAGGAAAAGCAAGGCAAGGCAAGGGTAACGGAAGGAACGGCACGGCAAGGGGAAACAAGGCTAAGTCACGGCAACGCACGGCTAGGGAATGCACGGCAAGGCAAGGAAAGGGTAACGCAAGGCAAGGCACGTTGAGGCAAGGCAAGGCTGATGCACGACAACGCACGGCTAGGCAATGCACGGCAAGGCAAGGACAGTGTAACGCAAGGCAAGGCACGGTGAGGCGAGGCAAGGGTAATGCACGACAACGCAAGGCTAGGCAGTGCACGGCTAGGCAAGGAAAGAGTAACGGAAGGAAAGGAAGGCAAGGCAAAGCAAGGCAAGGCAAGTGTAACAAAAGGCCCGGCACGGCAAGGGGAAAAAAAGGCTAAGGCACGGCAACGCAAGGCTAAGCAATGCACGGCCAGGCAAGGAAAGGGTAACGCAACGCAAGGCACGGTAAGGCAAGGCGAGGCTAATGCACGACAACGCACGGCTAGGCAATGCACGGCAAGGCAAGGAAAGGGTAACGCAAGGCAAGGCACGGTTAGGCGAGGCAAGGCTAAGGCACGACAACGCAAGGCTAGGCAATGCAAGGAAGGCAAGGAAAGAGTAACGTAAGGCAAGAAATGCAAGGCAAAGCAAGGCAACGCAAGCAAGGCTATGGCAAGGTGAAAAAAGGCTAAGGCACGACAACGCAAGGCTAGGCAATGCACGGAAGGCAAGCAAAGAGTAACGGAAGGCAAGGAAGGCAAGGGAAAGGAAGGCAAGGCAAAGCAAGGCAAAGCAAGCAAGGCTATGGCAAGGTGAAACAAGGCTAAGGCACCACAACGCAACGCTAGGCAATGCACGGCCAGCCAAGGAAAAGGTAACGCAAGGCAAGGCACTGTCAGGCGAGGCAAGGCTAAGGCACGACAACGCAAGCCTAGGCAATGCACGGAAGGAAAGCAAAGAGTAACGGAAGGCAAGGAATGCAAGGGAAAGCAGGGGAAGGCAAGGGTAACGAAAGGAAAGTCACGGTAAGGGGAAACAAGGCTAAGGCACGACAACACAGGGCAAGGCAATGCAGGGCAAGGCAAGGTACGGGTAACGCAAGGCAAGGCACGGTCAGCCGAGGCAAGGCTAAGGCAATACAACGCAAGGCTAGGCAATGCACGGAAGGCAAGCAAAGAGTAAGGGAACGCAAGGAAGGCAAGGGAAAGCAAGGGAAGGCAAGGGTAACGAAAGGAACGGCACGGCAAGGGGAAACAAGGCTAAGGCACGGCAACGCACGGCTAGGCAATGCAGGGCAAGGCAAGGAAATGGTAACGCAAGGCAAGGCACGGTTTGGGGAGGCAAGGCTAATGCACGACAACGCAAGGCTAGGCAGTGCACGGCTAGGCAAGGAAAGAGTAACGGAAGGAAAGGAAGGCAAGGCAAAGCAAGGCAAGGCAAGTGTAACAAAAGGCAAGGCACGGCAAGGGGAAACAAGGCTAAGGAACGGCAACGCACGGCTAGGCAATGCACGGCCAGGCAAGGAAATGGTAACGCAAGGCAAGGCACGGTAAGGCAAGACAAGGCTAATGCACGACAACGCACGGCTAGGCAATGCACGGCAAGGCAAGGAAAGGGTAACGCAAGGCAAGGCTCGGTCAGGCGAAGCAAGGCTATTGGACGATAACGCAAGGCTAGGCAATGCACGGAAGGCAAGCAAAGAGTAACGGAAGGCAAGGAAGGCAAGGGAAACCAAGGCAAGGCAAGGGTAACGGAAGGAACGGCTCGGCAAGGGGAAACAAGGCTAAGGCACGGCAACGCACGGCTAGGCAATGCACGGCAAGGCAAGGAAAGGGTAACGCAAGGCAAGGCACGGTGAGGCAAGGCAAGGCTGATACACGACAACGCACGGCTAGGCAATGCACGGCAAGGCAAGGAAACGGTAACGCAAGGCAAGGCACGGTCAGGCGAGGCAAGGGTAATGCACGACAACGCAAGGCTAGGCAATGCACGGCTAGGCAAGGAAAGAGTAACGGAAGGAAAGGAAGGCAAGGTAAAGCAAGGCAAGGCAAGTGTAACAAAAGGCACGGCACGGCAAGGGGAAAAAAGGCTAAGGCACGGCAACGCAAGGCTAAGCAATGCACGGCCAGGCAAGGAAAGGGTATCGCAAGGCAAGGCACGGTAAGGCAAGGCGAGGCTAATGCACGACAACGCACGGCTAGGCAATGCACGGCAAGGCAAGGAAAGGGTAACGCAAGGCAAGGCACGGTAAGCGAGGCAAGGCTAAGGCACGACAACGCAAGGCTAGGCAATGCACGGAAGGCAAGCAAAGAGTAACGGAAGGCAAGGAATGCAAGGCAAAGCAAGGCAACGCAAGCAAGGCTATGGCAAGGTGAAAAAAGGCTAAGGCACGACAACGCAAGGCTAGGCAATGCACGGAAGGCAAGCAAAGAGTAACGGAATGGAAGGAAGGCAAGGCAAAGCAAGGCAAAGCAAGCAAGGCTATGGCAAGCTGAAACAAGGCTAAGGCACCACAACGCAACTCTAGGCAATGCACGGCCAGCCAAGGAAAAGGTAACGCAAGGCAAGGCACTGTCAGGCGAGGCAAGGCTACGGCACGACAATGCAAGGCTAGGCAATGCACGGAAGGCAAGCAAAGAGTAAGGGAAGGCAAGGAAGGCAAGGGAAAGCAAGGCAAGGCAAGGGTAACGGAAGGAAAGGCACGGCAAGGGGAAACAAGGCTAAGGCACGACAACGCACGGCTAGGCAATGCACGGCAAGGCAAGGAAAGGGTAACGCAAGGCAAGGCACGGTGACGCAAGGCAAGGCTAATGCACGACAACGCAAGGCTAGGCAATTTACGGCAAGGCAAGGAAAGGGTAACGCAAGGCAAGGCACGGTCAGGCGAGGCAAGGCTAAGGCACGACAACGCAAGGCTAGGCAATGCACGGAAGGCAAGCAAAGAGTAACGGAAGGCAAGGAATGCAAGGGAAAGCAGGGGAAGGCAAGGGTAACGAATGGAACGGCACGGTAAGGGGAAACAAGGCTAAGGCACGACAACACAGGGCTAGGCAATGCAGGGCAAGGCAAGGAAAGGGTAACGCAAGGCAAGGCACGGTCAGGCGATGCAAGGCTAAGGCACGACAACGCAAGGCTAGGCAATGCACGGAAGGCAAGCAAAGAGTAACGGAAGGCAAGGAAGGCAAGGCAAAGCAAGGCAACGAAAGCAAGGCTGTGGCAAGTTGACAAAAGGCTAAGACACGACAACGCAAGGCTAGGCAATGCACGGATGGCAAGCAAAGAGTAACGGAAGGCAAGGAAGGCAAGGGAAAGCAAGGCAAGGCAAGGGTAAAGGAAGGAACCGCACGGCAAGGGGAAACAAGTCTAAGGCACGACAACGCACGGCTAGGCAATGCACGGCAAGGCAAGGAAAGGGTAACGCAAGGCAAGGCACGGTCAGGCGAGGCAAGGCTAATGCACGACAACGCAAGGCTAGGCAGTGCACGGCTAGGCAAGGAAAGAGTAACGGAAGGAAAGGAAGGCAAGGGAAACCAAGGCAAGGCAAGTGTAACAAAAGGCACGGCACGGCAAGGGGAAACAAGGCTAAGGCACGGGAACGCAAGGCTAAGCAATGCAAAGCCAGGCAAGGAAAGGGTAACGCAAGGCAAGGCACGGTAAGGCAAGGCGAGGCTAATGCACGACAACGCACGGCTAGGCAATGCACGGCAAGGCAAGGAAAGGGTAACGCAAGGCAAGGCTCGGTTAGGCGAGGCAAGGCTAAGGCACGACAACGCAAGGCTAGGCAATGCACGAAAGGCAAGCAAAGAGTAACGGAAGGCAAGGAAGGCAAGGCAAAGCAAGGCAACGCAAGCAAGGCTATGGCAAGGTGAAACAAGGCTAAGGCACAGCAACGCAACTCTAGGCAATGCACGGCCAGCCAAGGAAAAGGTAACGAAAGGCAAGGCACTGTCAGGCCCGGCAAGGCTAATGCACGACAACGCAAGGCTAGGCAATGCACGGAAGGCAACCAAAGAGTAACGGAAGGCAAGGAAGGCAAGGCAAAGCAAGGCAACGCAAGGAAGGCTATGGCAAGGTGAAAAAAGGCTAAGACACGACAACGCAAGGCTTGGCAATGCACGGAAGGCAAGCAAAGAGTAACGGAAGGCAAGGAAGGCAAGGAAAAGCAAGGCAAGGCAAGGGTAACGGAAGGAACGGCTAGGCAAGGGGAAACAAGGCTAAGGCACGGCAAGGCAAGGAAAGGGTAACGCAAGGCAAGGCACTGTCAGGCGAGGCAAGGCTAAGGCACGACAACGCAAGGCTAGGCAGTACACGGCTAGGCAAGGAAAGAGTAATGGAAGGAAAGGAAGGCAAGGCAAAGCATGGCAAGGCAAGTGTAACAACAGGCACGGCACGGCAAGGGGAAAAAAGGCTAAGGCACGACAACGCAAGGCTAGGCAATGCAGGGCAAGGCAAGGAAAGGGTAACGCAAGGCAAGGCACGGTGAGGCAAGGCAAGGCTGATGCACGACAACGCACGGCTAGGCAATGCACGGCAAGGCAAGGAAAGGGTAACGCAAGGCAAGGCACGGTTAGGCGAGGCAAGGCTAAGGCACGACAACGCAAGGCTAGGCAATGCACGGAAGGCAAGCAAAGAGTAACGGAAGGCAAGGTAGGCAAGGGAAAGCAAGGCAAGGCAAGGGTAACGGAAGGAACGGCACGGCAAGGGGAAACAAGGCTAAGGCACGGCAACGCACGGCTAGGCAATGCAGGGCAAGGCAAGTAAATGGTAACGCAAGGCAAGGCACGGTTTGGGGAGGCAAGGCTAATGCACGACAACGCAAGGCTAGGCAGTGCACGGCTAGGCAAGGAAAGAGTAACGGAAGGAAAGGAAGGCAAGGCAAAGCAAGGCAATGCAAGTGTAACAAAAGGCAAGGCACGGCAAGGGGAAACAAGGCTATGGAACGGCAACGCACGGCTACGCAATGCACGGCCAGGCAAGGAAAGGGTAACGCAAGGCAAGGCGCGGTAAGGCAAGACAAGGCTAATGCACGACAACGCACGGGTAGGCAATGCACGGCAAGGCAAGGAAAGGGTAACGCAAGGCAAGGCACGGTCAGGCGAGGCAAGGCTAATGCACGACAACGCAAGGCTAGGCAATGCACGGAAGGCAAGCAAAGAGTAACGGAAGGCAAGGAAGGCAAGGGAAACCAAGGCACGGCAAGATTATCGGAAGGAAAGGCTCGGCAAGTGGAAACAAGGCTAAGGCACGGCAACGCAGGGCTAGGCAATGCAGGGCAAGGCAAGGAAAGGGTAACGCAAGGCAAGGCACGGTTTGGGGAGGCAAGGCTAATGCACGACAACGCAAGGCTAGGCAATGCACGGAAGGCAAGCAAAGAGTAACGGAAGGCAAGGAATGCAATGCAAAGCAAGGCAACGCAAGCAAGGCTATAGCAAGGTGAAAAAAGGCTAAGGCACGACCACGCAAGGCTAGGCAATGCACGGAAGGGAAGCAAAGTGTAACGGAAGGCAAGGAAGGCAAGGCAAAGCAAGGCAACGCAAGCAAGGCTATGGCAAGGTGAAAAAATACTAAGACACGACAACGCAAGGCTAGGCAATGCACGGAAGGCAAGCAAAGAGTAAGGGAAGGCAAGAAAGGCAAGGGAAAGCAAGGCAAGGCAAGGGTAACGGAAGGAACGGCACGGCAAGGGGAAACAAGGCTAAGGCACGACAACGAACGGCTAGGCAATGCACTGCAAGGCAAGGAAAGGGTAACGCAAGGAAGGCACGGTGACGCAAGGCAAGTCTGATGCACGACAACGCAAGGCTAGGCAATTCACGGCAAGGCAAGGAAAGGGTAACGCAAGGCAAGGCACGGTTTGGGGAGGCAAGGCTAATGCACGACAACGCAAGGCTAGGCAGTGCACGGCTAGGCAAGGAAAGAGTAACGGAAGGAAAGGAAGGCAAGGCAAAGCAAGGCAATGCAAGTGTAACAAAAGGCAAGGCACGGCAAGGGGAAACAAGGCTATGGAACGGCAACGCACGGCTAGGCAATGCACGGCCAGTCAAGGAAAGGGTAACGCAAGGCAAGGCGCGGTAAGGCAAGACAAGGCTAATGCACGACAACTCACGTGTAGGCAATGCACGGCAAGGCAAGGAAAGGGTAACGCCAGGCAAGGCACGGTCAGGCGAGGCAAGGGTAATGCACGACAACGCAAGTCTACGCAGTGCACGGCTAGGCAAGGAAAGAGTAACGGAAGGAAAGGAAGGCAAGGGAAACCAAGGCAAGGCAAGTGTAACAAAAGGCACGGCACGGCAAGGGGAAACAAGGCTAAGGCACGGCAACGCAAGGCTAAGCAATGAAAAGCCAGGCAAGGAAAGGGTAACGCAAGGCAAGGCACGGTAAGGCAAGGCGAGGCTAATGCACGACAACGCACGGCTAGGCAATGCACGGCAAGGCAAGGAAAGGGTAACGCAAGGCAAGGCACGGTCAGGCGAGGCAAGGCTAAGGCACGACAACGCAAGGCTAGGCAATGCACGGAAGGCAAGCAAAGAGTAAATGAAGGCAAGGAATGCAAGGCAAAGCAAGGCAACGCAAGCAAGGCTATGGCAAGGTGAAAAAAGGCTGAGGCACGACAACGCAAGGCTAGGCAATGCACGGAAGGCAAGCAAAGAGTAACGGAATGGAAGGAAGGCAAGGCAAAGCAAGGCAAAGCAAGCAAGGCTATGGCAAGCTGAAACAAGGCTAAGGCACCACAACGCAACTCTAGGCAATGCACGGCCAGCCAAGGAAAAGGTAACGCAAGGCAAGGCACTGTCAGGCGAGGCAAGGCTACGGCACGACAATGCAAGGCTAGGCAATGCACGGAAGGCAAGCAAAGAGTAAGGGAAGGCAAGGAAGGCAAGGGAAAGCAAGGCAAGGCAAGGGTAACGGAAGGAAAGGCACGGCAAGGGGAAACAAGGCTAAGGCACGACAACGCACGGCTAGGCAATGCACGGCAAGGCAAGGAAAGGGTAACGCAAGGCAAGGCACGGTGAGGCAAGGCAAGGCTAATGCACGAAAACGCAAGGCTAGGCAATTCACGGCAAGGCAAGGAAAGGGTAACGCAAGGCAAGTCACGGTCAGGCAAGGCAAGGCTAAGGCACGACAACGCAAGGCTAGGCAATGCACGGAAGGCAAGCAAAGAGTAACGGAAGGCAAGGAAGGCAAGGGAAAGCAAGGGAAGGCAAGGGTAACGAATGGAACGGCACGGTAAGGGGAAACAAGGCTAAGGCACGACAACACAGGGCTAGGCAATGCAGGGCAAGGCAAGGTAAGGGTAACGCAAGGCAAGGCACGGTCAGGCGATGCAAGGCTAAGGCACGACAACGCAAGGCTAGGCAATGCACGGAAGGCAAGCAAAGAGGAACGGAACGCAAGGAAGGCAAGGGAATGCAAGGCAAGGCAAGGTTAACGGAAGGAACGGCACGGCAAGGGGAAACAAGGCTAAGGCACGGCAACGCACGGCTAGGCAATGCAGGGCAAGGCAAGGAAAGGGTAACGCAAGGCAAGGCACGGTGAGGCAAGGCAAGGCTGATGCACGACAACGCAAGGCTAGGCAATGCACGGAAGGCAAGCAAAGAGTAACGGAAGGCAAGGAATGCAAGGCAAAGCAAGGCAACGCAAGCAAGGCTATGGCAAGGTGAAAAAAGGCTAAGGCACGACAACGCAAGGCTAGGCAATGCACGGAAGGCAAGCAAAGAGTAACGGAAGGCAAGGAAGGCAAGGCAAAGCAAGGCAACGAAAGCAAGGCTGTGGCAAGTTGACAAAAGGCTAAGACACGACAACGCAAGGCTAGGCAATGCACGGATGGCAAGCAAAGAGTAACGGAAGGCAAGGAAGGCAAGGGAAAGCAAGGCAAGGCAAGGGTAAAGGAAGGAACCGCACGGCAAGGGGAAACAAGTCTAAGGGACGACAACGCACGGCTAGGCAATGCACGGCAAGGCAAGGAAAGGGTAACGCCAGGCAAGGCACGGTCAGGCGAGGCAAGGGTAATGCACGACAACGCAAGGCTACGCAGTGCACGGCTATGGAAGGAAAGAGTAACGGAAGGAAAGGAAGGCAAGGGAAACCAAGGCAAGGCAAGTGTAACAAAAGGCACGGCATGCCAAGGGGAAACAAGGCTAAGGCACGGCAACGCAAGGCTAAGCAATGCAAAGCCAGGCAAGGAAAGGGTAACGCAAGGCAAGGCACGGTAAGGCAAGGCGAGGCTAATGCACGACAACGCACGGCTAGGCAATGCACGGCAAGGAAAGGGTAACGCAAGGCAAGGCTCGGTTAGGCGAGGCAAGGCTAAGGCACGACAACGCAAGGCTAGGCAATGCACGGAAGGCAAGCAAAGAGTAACGGAAGGCAAGGAATGCAAGGCAAAGCAAGGCAAAGCAAGCAAGGCTATGGCAAGGTGAAACAAGCCTAAGGCACAACAACGCAACTCTAGGCAATGCACGGCCAGCCAAGGAAAAGGTAACGAAAGGCAAGGCACTGTCAGGCGAGGCAAGGCTAAGGCACGACAACGCAAGGCTAGGCAATGCACGGAAGGCAAGCAAAGAGTAACGGAAGGCAAGGAAGGCAAGGCAAAGCAAGGCAACGCAAGCAAGGCTATGGCAAGGTGAAAAAAGGCTAAGACACGACAACGCAAGG
This sequence comes from Macrotis lagotis, assembly GCF_037893015.1. Taxonomy (NCBI): domain Eukaryota; kingdom Metazoa; phylum Chordata; class Mammalia; order Peramelemorphia; family Peramelidae; genus Macrotis; species Macrotis lagotis. The sequence goes on from NW_027422345.1 coordinate 23,570, forward strand.
CTTGGCAATGCACGGAAGGCAAGCAAAGAGTAACGGAAGGCAAGGAAGGCAAGGAAAAGCAAGGCAAGGCAAGGGTAACGGAAGGAACGGCTAGGCAAGGGGAAACAAGGCTAAGGCACGGCAACGCAGGGCTAGGCAATGCACTGCAAGGCAAGGAAAGGGTAACGCAAGGCAAGGCACTGTCAGGCGAGGCAAAGCTAATGCACGACATCGCAAGGCTAGGCAGTACACGGGTAGGCAAGGAAAGAGTAATGGAAGGAACGGAAGGCAAGGCAAAGCATGGCAAGGCAAGTGTAACAACAGGCACGGCACGGCAAGGGGAAAAAAGGCTAAGGCACGACAACGCAAGGCTAGGCAATGCAGGGCAAGGCAAGGAAAGGGTAACGCAAGGCAAGGCACGGTGAGGCAAGGCAAGGCTGATGCACGACAACGCACGGCTAGGCAATGCACGGCAAGGCAAGGAAAGGGTAACGCAAGGCAAGGCACGGTTAGGCGAGGCAAGGCTAAGGCACGACAACGCAAGGCTAGGCAATGCACGGAAGGCAAGCAAAGAGTAACGGAAGGCAAGGTAGGCAAGGGAAAGCAAGGCAAGGCAAGGGTAACGGAAGGAACGGCACGGCAAGGGGAAACAAGGCTAAGGCACGGCAACGCACGGCTAGGCAATGCAGGGCAAGGCAAGGAAATGGTAACGCAAGGCAAGGCACGGTTTGGGGAGGCAAGGCTAATGCACGACAACGCAAGGCTAGGCAGTGCACGGCTAGGCAAGGAAAGAGTAACGGAAGGAAAGGAAGGCAAGGCAAAGCAAGGCAATGCAAGTGTAACAAAAGGCAAGGCACGGCAAGGGGAAACAAGGCTATGGAACGGCAACGCACGGCTACGCAATGCACGGCCAGGCAAGGAAAGGGTAACGCAAGGCAAGGCGCGGTAAGGCAAGACAAGGCTAATGCACGACAACGCACGGGTAGGCAATGCACGGCAAGGCAAGGAAAGGGTAACGCAAGGCAAGGCACGGTCAGGCGAGGCAAGGCTAATGCACGACAACGCAAGGCTAGGCAATGCACGGAAGGCAAGCAAAGAGTAACGGAAGGCAAGGAAGGCAAGGGAAACCAAGGCACGGCAAGATTATCGGAAGGAAAGGCTCGGCAAGTGGAAACAAGGCTAAGGCACGGCAACGCAGGGCTAGGCAATGCAGGGCAAGGCAAGGAAAGGGTAACGCAAGGCAAGGCACGGTTTGGGGAGGCAAGGCTAATGCACGACAACGCAAGGCTAGGCAATGCACGGAAGGCAAGCAAAGAGTAACGGAAGGCAAGGAATGCAATGCAAAGCAAGGCAACGCAAGCAAGGCTATAGCAAGGTGAAAAAAGGCTAAGGCACGACCACGCAAGGCTAGGCAATGCACGGAAGGGAAGCAAAGTGTAACGGAAGGCAAGGAAGGCAAGGCAAAGCAAGGCAACGCAAGCAAGGCTATGGCAAGGTGAAAAAATACTAAGACACGACAACGCAAGGCTAGGCAATGCACGGAAGGCAAGCAAAGAGTAAGGGAAGGCAAGAAAGGCAAGGGAAAGCAAGGCAAGGCAAGGGTAACGGAAGGAACGGCACGGCAAGGGGAAACAAGGCTAAGGCACGACAACGAACGGCTAGGCAATGCACTGCAAGGCAAGGAAAGGGTAACGCAAGGAAGGCACGGTGACGCAAGGCAAGTCTGATGCACGACAACGCAAGGCTAGGCAATTCACGGCAAGGCAAGGAAAGGGTAACGCAAGGCAAGGCACGGTTTGGGGAGGCAAGGCTAATGCACGACAACGCAAGGCTAGGCAGTGCACGGCTAGGCAAGGAAAGAGTAACGGAAGGAAAGGAAGGCAAGGCAAAGCAAGGCAATGCAAGTGTAACAAAAGGCAAGGCACGGCAAGGGGAAACAAGGCTATGGAACGGCAACGCACGGCTAGGCAATGCACGGCCAGTCAAGGAAAGGGTAACGCAAGGCAAGGCGCGGTAAGGCAAGACAAGGCTAATGCACGACAACTCACGTGTAGGCAATGCACGGCAAGGCAAGGAAAGGGTAACGCCAGGCAAGGCACGGTCAGGCGAGGCAAGGGTAATGCACGACAACGCAAGTCTACGCAGTGCACGGCTAGGCAAGGAAAGAGTAACGGAAGGAAAGGAAGGCAAGGGAAACCAAGGCAAGGCAAGTGTAACAAAAGGCACGGCACGGCAAGGGGAAACAAGGCTAAGGCACGGCAACGCAAGGCTAAGCAATGAAAAGCCAGGCAAGGAAAGGGTAACGCAAGGCAAGGCACGGTAAGGCAAGGCGAGGCTAATGCACGACAACGCACGGCTAGGCAATGCACGGCAAGGCAAGGAAAGGGTAACGCAAGGCAAGGCTCGGTTAGGCGAGGCAAGGCTAAGGCACGACAACGCAAGGCTAGGCAATGCACGCAAGGCAAGCAAAGAGTAAATGAAGGCAAGGAATGCAAGGCAAAGCAAGGCAACGCAAGCAAGGCTATGGCAAGGTGAAAAAAGGCTGAGGCACGACAACGCAAGGCTAGGCAATGCACGGAAGGCAAGCAAAGAGTAACGGAATGGAAGGAAGGCAAGGCAAAGCAAGGCAAAGCAAGCAAGGCTATGGCAAGGTGAAACAAGCCTAAGGCACAACAACGCAACTCTAGGCAATGCACGGCCAGCCAAGGAAAAGGTAACGCAAGGCAAGGCACTGTCAGGCGAGGCAAGGCTAAGGCACGACAACGCAAGGCTAGGCAATGCACGGAAGGAAAGCAAAGAGTAACGGAAGGCAAGGAAAGCAAGGGAAAGCAAGGCAAGGCAAGGGTAACGGAAGGAACGGCACGGCAAGGGCAAACAAGGCTAAGGCACGACAACACAGGGCTAGGCAATGCAGGGCAAGGCAAGGAAAGGGTAACGCAAGGCAAGGCCCGGTTTGGGGAGGCAAGGCTAATGCACGACAACGCAAGGCTAGGCAATGCACGGAAGGCAAGCAAAGAGTAACGGAAGGCAAGGAATGCAAGGCAAAGCAAGGCAACGCAAGCAAGGCTATGGCAAGGTGAAAAAGGCTAAGGCACGACAACGCAAGGCTAGGCAATGCACGGAAGGCAAGCAAAGAGTAACGGAAGGCAAGGAATGCAGCAAGCCAAGCAAGGCTACGGCAAGGAGAGACAAGGCTAAGACACGACAACGCAAGGCTAGGCAATGCACGGATGGCAAGCAAAGTGTAACGGAAGGCAAGGGAAGGCAAGGGAAATCAAGGCAAGGCAAGGGTAACGGAAGGAACGGTACGGCAAGGGGAAACAAGGCTAAGGCACGACAACGCACGGCAAGGCAATGCACGGCAAGGCAAGGAAAGGGTAACGCCAGGCAAGGCACGGTCAGGCGAGGCAAGGGTAATGCTCGACAACGCAAGGCTACGCAGTGCACGGCTAGGCAAGGAAAGAGTAACGGAAGGAAAGGAAGGCAAGGGAAACCAAGGCAAGGCAAGTGTAACAAAAGGCACGGCACGGCAAGGGGAAACAAGGCTAAGGCACGGCAACGCAAGGCTAAGCAATGCAAAGCCAGGCAAGGAAAGGGTAACGCAAGGCAAGGGGTAAGACAAGGCGAGGCTAATGCACGACAAGGCACGGCTAGGCAATGCACGGCAAGGCAAGGAAAGGATAACGCAAGGCAAGGCACGGTTAGGCGAGGCAAGGCTAATGCACGACAACGCAAGGCTAGGCAATGCACGGAAGGCAAGCAAAGAGTAACGGAAGGCAAGGAATGCAAGGCAAAGCAAGGCAACGCAAGCAAGGCTATGGGAAGGTGAAAAAAGGCTAAGGCACGACAATGGAAGGCTAGGCAATGCACGGAAGTGAAGCAAAGAATAACGGAATGGAAGGAAGGCAAGGCAAAGCAAGGCAAAGCAAGCAAGGCTATGGCAAGGTGAAACAAGGCTAAGGCACCACAACGCACGGCTAGGCAATGCACGGCCAGCCAAGGAAAAGGTAACGCAAGGCAAGGTACTGTGAGGCAAGGCAAGGCTAATGCACGACAACGCAAGGCTAGGCAATTCACGGCAAGGCAAGGAAAGGGTAACGCAAGGCAAGGCACGGTCAGGCGAGGCAAGGCTAAGGCACGACAACGCAAGGCTAGGCAATGCACGGAAGGCAAGCAAAGAGTAACGGAAGGCAAGGAATGCAAGGGAAAGCAGGGGAAGGCAAGGGTAACGAAAGGAACGGCACGGTAAGGGGAAACAAGGCTAAGGCACGACAACGCACGGCTAAGCAATACACGGCAAGGCAAGGAAACGGTAACGCAAGGCAAGGCACGGTCAGGCGAGGCAAGGCTAAGGCACGACAACGCAAGGCTAGGCAATGCACGGAAGGCAAGCAAAGAGTAACGGAACGCAAGGAAGGCAAGGGAATGCAAGGCAAGGCAAGGTTAACGGAAGGAATGGCACGGCAAGGGGAAACAAGGCTAAGGCACGGGAACGCACGGCTAGGCAATGCACGGCAAGGCAAGGAAAGGGTAACGCAAGGCAAGGCACGGTCAGGCGAGGCAAGGCTAAGGCACGACAGCGCAAGTCTAGGCAATGCACGGAAGGCAAGCAAAGAGTAACGGAAGGCAAGGAAGGCAAGGGAAAGCAAGGCAAGGCAAGGGTAACGGAAGGAACGGCACGGCCAGGGGAAACAAGGCTAAGGCACGACAACGCACGGCTAGGCAATGCACGGCAAGGCAAGGAAAGGGTAACGCAAGGCAAGGCACGGTGAAGAAAGGCAAGGCTAATGCACGACAACGCACGGATAGGCAATGCACGGCAAGGCAAGGAAAGGGTAACGCAAGGCAAGGCACTGTCAGGCGAGGCAAGGCTAAGGCACGACAACGCAAGGCTAAGCAATGCACGGCCAGGCAAGGAAAGTGTAAGGCAAGGCAAGGCACGGTAAGGCAAGGCGAGGCTAATGCACGACAACGCACGGCTAGGCAATGCACGGCAAGGCAAGGAAAGGGTAACGCAAGGCAAGGCACGGTCAGGCGAGGCAAGGCTAAGTCACGACAACGCTAGGCTAGGCAATGCACGGAAGGCAAGCAAAGAGAAACGGAAGGCAAGGAATGCAAGGCAAAGCAAGGCAACGCAAGCAAGTCTATGGCAAGGTGAAAAAAGGCTAAGGCACGACAACGCAAGGCTAGGCAATGCACGGAAGGCAAGCAAAGAGTAAGGGAATGGAAGGAAGGCAAGGCAAAGCAAGGCAAAGCAAGCAAGGCTATGGCAAGGTGAAACAAGGCTAAGGCACCACAACGCAACGCTAGGCAATGCACGGCCAGCCAAGGAAAAGGTAACGCAAGGCAAGGCACTGTCAGGCGAGGCAAGGCTAAGGCACGACAACGCAAGGCTAGGCAATGCACGGAAGGAAAGCAAAGAGTAACGGAAGGCAAGGTATGCAAGGGAAAGCAGGGGAAGGCAAGGGTAACGAAAGGAACGTCACGGTAAGGGGAAACAAGGCTAAGGCACGACAACACAGGGCTAGGCAAAGCAGGGCAAGGCAAGGTACGGGTAACGCAAGGCAAGGCACGGTCAGGCGAGGCAAGGCTAAGGCACGACAACGCAAGGCTAGGCAATGCACGGAAGGCAAGCAAAGAGTAACGGAACGCAAGGAAGGCAAGGGAAAGCAAGGGAAGGCAAGGTTAACGGAAGGAACGGCACGGCAAGGGGAAACAAGCCTACGGCACGGCAACGCACGGCTAGGCAATGTAGGGCAAGGCAAGGAAATGGTAACGCAAGGCAAGGCACGGTTTGGGGAGGCAAGGCTAATGCACGACAACGCAAGGCTAGGCAGTGCACGGCTAGGCAAGGAAAGAGTAACGGAAGGAAAGGAAGGCAAGGCAAAGCAAGGCAATGCAAGTGTAACAAAAGGCAAGGCACGGCAAGGGGAAACAAGGCTATGGAACGGCAACGCACGGCTAGGCAATGCACGGTCAGGCAAGGAAAGGGTAACGCAAGGCAAGGCGCGGTAAGGCAAGACAAGGCTAATGCACGACAACGCACGGGTAGGCAATGCACGGCAAGGCAAGGCAAGGGTAACGCAAGGCAAGGCACGGTCAGGCGAGGCAAGGCTAATGCACGACAACGCAAGGCTAGGCAATGCACGGAAGGCAAGCAAAGAGTAACGGAAGGCAAGGAAGGCAAGGGAAACCAAGGCAAGGCAAGTTTATCGGAATGAACGGCTCGGCAAGGGGAAAGAAGGCTAAGGCACGGCAACGCAGGGCTAGGCAATGCAGGGCAAGGCAAGGAAAGGGTAACGCAAGGCAAGGCACGGTTTGGGGAGGCAAGGCTAATGCACGACAACGCAAGGCTAGGCAATGCACGGAAGGCAAGCAAAGAGTAACGGAAGGCAAGGAAGGCAAGGGAAACCAAGGCAAGGCAAGGGTAACGGAAGGAACGGCTAGGCAAGGGGAAACAAGGCTAAGGCACGGCAACGCAGGGCTTGGCAATGCACTGCAAGGCAAGGAAAGGGTAACGCAAGGCAAGGCACTGTCAGGCGAGGCAAAGCTAATGCACGACATCGCAAGGCTAGGCAGTGCACGGCTAGGCAAGGAAAGAGTAATGGAAGGAAAGGAAGGCAAGGCAAAGCATGGCAAGGCAAGTGTAACAACAGGCACGGCACGGCAAGGGGAAAAAAGGCTAAGGCACGACAACGCAAGGCTAGGCAATGCAGGGCAAGGCAAGGAGAGGGTAACGCAAGGCAAGGCACGGTGAGGCAAGGCAAGGCTGATGCACGACAACGCACGGCTAGGCAATGCACGGCAAGGCAAGGGCAAAGAGTAACGGAAGGCAAGGAAGGCAAGGGAAAGCAAGGCAAGGCAAGGGTAACGGAAGGAACGGCACGGCAAGGGGAAACAAGGCTAAGGCACGGCAACGCACGGCTAGGCAATGCACGGCAAGGCAAGGAAAGGGTAACGCAAGGCAAGGCACGGTGAGGCAAGGCAAGGCTGATGCACGACAAAGCACGGCTAGGCAATGCACGGAAGGCAAGCAAAGAGTAACGGAAGGCAAGGAAGGCAAGGGAAAGCAGGGGAAGGGAAGGGTAACGGAAGGAACGGCACGGCAAGGGGAAACAAGGCTAAGGCACGACAACGCACGGCTAGGCAATGCACGGCAAGGCAAGGAAAGGGTCACGCAAGGGAAGGCACGGTCAGGCGAGGCAAGGGTAATGCACGACAACGCAAGTCTACGCAGTGCACGGCTAGGCAAGGAAAGAGTAACGGAAGGAAAGGAAGGCCAGGCACAACAAGGCCAGGCAAGTGTAACAAAAGGCACGGCACGGCAAGGGGAAACAAGGCTAAGGCACGGCAACGCAAGGCTAAGCAATGCACGGCCAGGCAAGGAAAGGGTAACGCAAGGCAAGGCACGGTAAGGCAAGGCGAGGCTAATGCACGACAACGCACGGCTAAGCAATGCACGGCAAGGCAAGGAAAGGGTAACGCAAGGCAAGGCACGGTTAGGCGAGGCAAGGCTAAGGCACGACAACGCAAGGCTAGGCAATGCTCGGAAGGCAAGCAAAGAGTAACGGAATGCAAGGCAAAGCAAGCAAGGCTATGGCAAGGTGAAAAAAGGCTAAGGCACGACAACGCAAGGCTAGGCAATGCACGGCCAGCCAAGGAAAAGGTAACGCAAGGCAAGGCACTGTCAGGCGAGGCAAGGCTAAGGCACGACAACGCAAGGCTAGGCAATGCACGGAAGGAAAGCAAAGAGTAACGGAAGGCAAGGCAAGCAAGGGAAAGCAGGGGAAGGCAAGGGTAACGAAAGGAACGTCACGGTAAGGGGAAACAAGGCTAAGGCACGACAACACAGGGCTAGGCAATGCAGGGCAAGGCAAGGTACGGGTAACGCAAGGCAAGGCATGGTCAGGCGAGGCAAGGCTAAGGCACGACAACGCAAGGCTAGGCAATGCACGGAAGGCAAGCAAAGGGTAACGGAACGCAAGGAAGGCAAGGGAAAGCAAGGGAAGGCAAGGTTAACGGAAGGAACGGCACGGCAAGGGGAAACAAGGCTAAGGCACGGCAACGCACGGCTAGGCAATGCAGGGCAAGGCAAGGAAATGGTAACGCAAGGCAAGGCACGGTTTGGGAAGGCAAGGCTAATGCACGACAACGCAAGGCTAGGCAGTGCACGGCTAGGCAAGGAAAGAGTAACGGAAGGCAAGGAAGGCAAGGGAAACAAAGGCAAGGCAAGGGTATCGGAAGGAACGGCTCGGCAAGGGGAAACAAGGCTAAGGCACGGCAACGCAGGGCTAGGCAATGCAGGGCAAGGCAAGGAAAGGGTAACGCAAGGCAAGGCACGGTAAGGCAAGACAAGGCTAATGCACGACAACGCACGGGTAGGCAATGCACGGCAAGGCAAGGAAAGGGTAACGCAAGGCAAGGCACGGTCAGGCGAGGCAAGGCTAATGCACGACAACGCAAGGCTAGGCAATGCACGGAAGGCAAGCAAAGAGTAACGGAAGGCAAGGAAGGCAAGGGAAACCAAGGCAAGGCAAGGGTATCGGAAGGAACGGCTCGGCAAGGGGAAACAAGGCTAAGGCACGGCAACGCAGGGCTAGGCAATGCAGGGCAAGGCAAGGAAAGGGTAACGCAAGGCAAGGCACGGCAACGCAAGGCTAGGCAATGCACGGAAGGCAAGCAAAGAGTAACGGAAGGCAAGGAAGGCAAGGCAAAGCAAGGCAACGCAAGCAAGTCTATAGCAAGGTGAAAAAAGGCTAAGGCACGACCACGCAAGGCTAGGCAAAGCACGGAAGGGATGCAAGAGTAACGGAAGGCAAGGAAGGCAAGGCAAAGCAAGGCAACGCAAGCAAGTCTATGGCAAGGTGAAAAAAGACTAAGACACGACAACGCAAGGCTAGGCAATGCACGGAAGGCAAGCAAAGAGTAACGGAAGGCAAGGAAGGCAAGGGAAAGCAAGGCAAAGCAAGGGTAACGGAAGGAATGGCACGGCAAGGGGAAACAAGGCTAAGGAACGACAACGATCGGCTAGGCAATGCACTGCAAGGCAAGGAAAGGGTAACGCAAGGCAAGGCACGGTGAGGCAAGGCAACGCTGATGCACGACAACGCAAGGCTAGGCAATTCACGGCAAGGCAAGGAAAGGGTAACGCAAGGCAAGGCACGGTCAGGCGAGGCAAGGCTAAGGCACGACAATGCAAGGCTAGGCAATGCACGGAAGGCAAGCAAAGAGTAACGGAAGGCAAGGAAGGCAAGGGAAATCAAGGCAAGGCAAGTTTATCGGAAGGAACGGCTCGGCAAGGGGAAGCAAGGCTAAGGCACGGCAACGCAGGGCTAGGCAATGCACTGCAAGGCAAGGAAAGGGTAACGCAAGGCAAGGCACTGTCAGGCGAGGCAAAGCTAATGCACGACATCGCAAGGCTAGGCAGTGCACGGCTAGGCAAGGAAAGAGTAATGGAAGGAAAGGAAGGCAAGGCAAAGCATGGCAAGGCAAGTGTAACAACAGGCACGGCACGGCAAGGGGAAAAAAGGCTAAGGCACGACAACGCAAGGCTAGGCAATGCACGGCAAGGCAAGGAAAGGGTAACGCAAGGCAAGGCACGGTGAGGCAAGGCTAAGCTGATGCACGACAACGCACGGCTAGGCAATGCACGGCAAGGCAAGGAAAGGGTAACGCAAGGCAAGGCACGGTTAGGCGAGGCAAGGCTAAGGCACGACAACGCAAGGCTAGGCAATGCACGGAAGGCAAGCAAAGAGTAACGGAAGGCAAGGAAGGCAAGGGAAAGCAAGGCAAGGCAAGGGTAACGGAAGTAACGGCACGGCAAGGGGAAACAAGGCTAAGGCACGGCAACGCACGGCTAGGCAATGCAGGGCAAGGCAAGGAAATGGTAACGCAAGGCAAGGCACGGTTTGGGGAGGCAAGGCTAATGCACGACAACGCAAGGCTAGGCAGTGCACGGCTAGGCAAGGAAAGAGTAACGGAAGGAAAGGAAGGCAAGGCAAAGCAAGGCAATGCAAGTATAACAAAAGGCAAGGCACGGCAAGGGGAAACAAGGCTATGGAACGGCAACGCACGGCTAGGCAATGCACGGCCAGGCAAGGAAAGGGTAACGCAAGGCAAGGCGCGGTAAGGCAAGACAAGGCTAATGCACGACAACGCACGGGTAGGCAATGCACGGCAAGGCAAGGAAAGGGTAACGCAAGGCAAGGCACGGTCAGGCGAGGCAAGGCTAATGCACGACAACGCAAGGCTAGGCAATGCACGGAAGGCAAGCAAAGAGTAACGGAAGGCAAGGAAGGCAAGGGAAACCAAGGCACGGCAAGATTATCGGAAGGAACGGCTCGGCAAGGGGAAACAAGGCTAAGGCACGGCAATGCAGGGCTAGGCAATGCAGGGCAAGGCAAGGAAAGGGTAACGCAAGGCAAGGCACGGTTTGGGGAGGCAAGGCTAATGCACGACAACGCAAGGCTAGGCAATGCAAGGAAGGCAAGCAAAGAGTAACGGAAGGCAAGGAATGCAATGCAAAGCAAGGCAACGCAAGCAAGGCTATAGCAAGGTGAAAAAAGGCTAAGGCACGACCACGCAAGGCTAGGCAATGCACGGAAGGGAAGCAAAGAGTAACGGAAGGCAAGGCAAAGCAAGGCAACGCAAGCAAGGCTATGGCAAGGTGAAAAAATACTAAGACACGACAACGCAAGGCTAGGCAATGCACGGAAGGCAAGCAAAGAGTAAGGGAAGGCAAGGAAGGCAAGGGAAAGCAAGGCAAGGCAAGGGTAACGGAAGGAACGGCACGGCAAGGGGAAACAAGGCTAAGGCACGACAACGAACGGCTAGGCAATGCACTGCAAGGCAAGGAAAGGGTAACGCAAGGAAGGCACGGAGACGCAAGGCAAGGCTGATGCACGACAACGCACGGGTAGGCAATGCACGGCCAGCCAAGGAAAAGGTAACGCAAGGCAAGGCACGGTCAGGCGAGGCAAGGCTAAGGCACGACAACGCAAGGCTAGGCAATGCACGGAAGGCAAGCAAAGAGTAACGGAAGGCAAGGAATGCAAGGGAAAGCAGGGGAAGGCAAGGGTAACGAATGGAACGGCACGGTAAGGGGAAACAAGGCTAAGGCACGACAACACAAGGCTAGGCAATGCAGGGCAAGGCAAGGTAAGGGTAACGCAAGGCAAGGCACGGTCAGGGGATGCAAGGCTAAGGCACGACAACGCAAGGCTAGGCAATGCACGGAAGGCAAGCAAAGAGGAACGGAACGCAAGGAAGGCAAGGGAATGCAAGGCAAGGCAAGGTTAACGGAAGGAACGGCACGGCAAGGGGAAACAAGGCTAAGGCACGGTAACGCACGGCTAGGCAATGCAGGGCAAGGCAAGGAAATGGTAACGCAAGGCAAGGCACGGTTTGGGGAGGCAAGGCTAATGCACGACAACGCAAGGATAGGCAGTGCACGGCTAGGCAAGGAAAGAGTAACGGAAGGAAAGGAAGGCAAGGCAAAGCAAGGCAAGGCAAGTGTAACAAAAGGCAAGGCACGGCAAGGGGAAACAAGGCTAAGGAACGGCAACGCACGGCTAGGAAATGCACGGCCAGGCAAGGAAAGGGTAACGCAAGGCAAGGCACGGTAAGGCAAGACAAGGCTAATGCACGACAACGCACGGGTAGGCAATGCACGGCAAGGCAAGGAAAGGGTAACGCAAGGCAAGGCACTGTCAGGCGAGGCAAAGCTAATGCACGACATCGCAAGGCTAGGCAGTGCACGGCTAGGCAAGGAAAGAGTAATGGAAGGAAAGGAAGGCAAGGCAAAGCATGGCAAGGCAAGTGTAACAACAGGCACGGCACGGCAAGGGGAAAAAAGGCTAAGGCACGACAACGCAAGGCTAGGCAATGCAGGGCAAGGCAAGGAAAGGGTAACGCAAGGCAAGGCACGGTGAGGCAAGGCAAGGCTGATGCACGACAACGCACGGCTAGGCAATGCACGGCAAGGCAAGGAAAGGGTAACGCAAGGCAAGGCACGGTTAGGCGAGGCAAGGCTAAGGCACGACAACGCAAGGCTAGGCAATGCACGGAAGGCAAGCAAAGAGTAACGGAAGGCAAGGAAGGCAAGGGAAAGCAAGGCAAGGCAAGGGTAACGGAAGGAACGGCACGGCAAGGGGAAGCAAGGCTAAGGCACGACAACGCACGGCTAAGCAATGCACGGCAAGGCAAGGAAAGGGTAACGCAAGGCAAGGCACGGTTAGGCGAGGCAAGGCTAAGGCACGACAACGCAAGGCTAGGCAATGCACGGAAGGCAAGCAAAGAGTAACGGAAGGCAAGGAAGGCAAGGGAAAGCAGGGGAAGGCAAGGGTAACGGAAGGAACGGCACGGTAAGGGGAAACAAGGCTAAGGCACGACAACGCACGGCTAGGCAATGCACGGCAAGGCAAGGAAAGGGTAACGCAAGGGAAGGCACGGTCAGGCGAGGCAAGGGTAATGCACGACAACGCAAGGCTACGCAGTGCACGGCTAGGCAAGGAAAGAGTAACGGAAGGAAAGGAAGGCCAGGCACAGCAAGGCCAGGCAAGGGTAACAAAAGGCACGGCACGGCAAGGGGAAACAAGGCTAAGGCACGGCAACGCAAGGCTAAGCAATGCACGGCCAGGCAAGGAAAGGGTAACGCAAGGCAAGGCACGGTAAGGCAAGGAGAGGCTAATGCACGACAACGCACGGCTAGGCAATGCACGGAAGGCAAGCAAAGAGTAACGGAAGGCAAGGAATGCAAGGCAAAGCAAGGCAAAGCAAGCAAGTCTATGGCAAGGTGAAACAAGGCTAAGGCACCACAACGCAAGGCTAGGCAATGCACGGCCAGCCAAGGAAAAGGTAACGCAAGGCAAGGCACTGTGAGGCAAGTCAAGGCAAGGCTAATGCACGACAACGCAAGGCTAGGCAATGCACGGAAGGCAAGCAAAGAGTAACGGAAGGCAAGAAAGGCAAGGGAAAGCAAGGCAAGGCAAGGGTAACCGAAGGAACGGCACGGCAAGGGGAAACAAGGCTAAGGCACGACAACGCACGGCTAGGCAATGCACGGCAAGGCAAGGAAAGGGTAACGCAAGGCAAGGCACGGTCAGGCGAGGCAATGCACGGCAAGGCAAGGAAAGGGTAACGCAAGGCAAGGCACGGTCAGGCGAGGCAAGGCTAAGGCACGACAACGCAAGGCTAGGCAATGCACGGAAGGCAAGCAAAGAGTAACGGAAGGCAAGGAAGGCAAGGGAAACCAAGGCAAGGCAAGGGTAACGGAAGGAACGGCTCGGCAAGGGGAAACAAGGCTAAGGCACGGCAACGCAGGGCTAGGCAATGCACGGCAAGGCAAGGAAAGGGTAACGCAAGGCAAGGCACTGTCAGGCGAGGCAAAGCTAATGCACGACATCGCAAGGCTAGGCAGTGCACGGCTAGGCAAGGAAAGAGTAATGGAAGGAAAGGAAGGCAAGGCAAAGCATGGCAAGGCAAGTGTAACAACAGGCACGGCACGGCAAGGGGAAAAAAGGCTAAGGCACGACAACGCAAGGCTAGGCAATGCAGGGCAAGGCAAGGAAAGGGTAACGGAAGGCAAGGCACGGCAAAGGCAAGGCAAGGCTAAAGCACGACAACGCAAGGCTAGGCAATGCACGGCAAGGCAACGAAAGTGTAACGGAAGGCAGGCAAGGCAAGGGAAAGCAAGGCAAGGCAAGAGTAACGGAAGGAACGGCACGGCAAGGGGAAACAAGGCTAAGGCACGGCAACGCACGGCTAGGCAATGCACGGCAAGGCAAGGAAAGGGTAACGCAAGGCAAGGCACGGTGAGGCAAGGCAAGGCTGATGCACGACAAAGCACGGCTAGGCAATGCACGGAAGGCAAGCAAAGAGTAACGGAAGGCAAGGAAGGCAAGGGAAAGCAGGGGAAGGGAAGGGTAACGGAAGGAACGGCACGGTAAGGGGAAACAAGGCTAAGGCACGACAACGCAGGGCTAGGCAATGCACGGCAAGGCAAGGAAAGGGTCACGCAAGGGAAGGCACGGTCAGGCGAGGCAAGGGTAATGCACGACAACGCAAGGCTACGCAGTGCACGGCTAGGCAAGGAAAGAGTAACGGAAGGAAAGGAAGGCCAGGCACAGCAAGGCCAGGCAAGTGTAACAAAAGGCACGGCACGGCAAGGGGAAACAAGGCTAAGCACGGCAACGCAAGGCTAAGCAATGCACGGCCAGGCAAGGAAAGGGTAACGCAAGGCAAGGCACGGTAAGGCAAGGCGAGGCTAATGCACGACAACGCACGGCTAACCAATGCACGGCAAGGCAAGGAAAGGGTAACGCAAGGCAAGGCACGGTTAGGCGAGGCAAGGCTAAGGCACGACAACGCAAGGCTAGGCAATGCTCGGAAGGCAAGCAAAGAGTAACGGAATGCAAGGCAAAGCAAGCAAGGCTATGGCAAGGTGAAAAAAGGCTAAGGCACGACAACGCAAGGCTAGGCAATGCACGGCCAGCCAAGGAAAAGGTAACGCATGGCAAGGCACTGTCAGGCGAGGCAAGGCTAAGGCACGACAACGCAAGGCTAGGCAATGCACGGAAGGAAAGCAAAGAGTAACGGAAGGCAAGGAAAGCAAGGGAAAGCAGGGGAAGGCAAGGGTAACGAAAGGAACGTCACGGTAAGGGGAAACAAGGCTAAGGCACGACAACACAGGGCTAGGCAATACAGGGCAAGGCAAGGTACGGGTAACGCAAGGCAAGGCATGGTCAGGCGAGGCAAGGCTAAGGCACGACAACGCAAGGCTAGGCAATGCACGGAAGGCAAGCAAAGGGTAACGGAACGCAAGGAAGGCAAGGGAAAGCAAGGGAAGGCAAGGTTAACGGAAGGAACGGCACGGCAAGGGGAAACAAGGCTAAGGCACGGCAACGCACGGCTAGGCAATGCAGGGCAAGGCAAGGAAATGGTAACGCAAGGCAAGGCACGGTTTGGGAAGGCAAGGCTAATGCACGACAACGCAAGGCTAGGCAGTGCACGGCTAGGCAAGGAAAGAGTAACGGAAGGCAAGGAAGGCAAGGGAAACAAAGGCAAGGCAAGGGTATCGGAAGGAACGGCTCGGCAAGGGGAAACAAGGCTAAGGCACGGCAACGCAGGGCTAGGCAATGCAGGGCAAGGCAAGGAAAGGGTAACGCAAGGCAAGGCACGGTAAGGCAAGACAAGGCTAATGCACGACAACGCACGGGTAGGCAATGCACGGCAAGGCAAGGAAAGGGTAACGCAAGGCAAGGCACGGTCAGGCGAGGCAAGGCTAATGCACGACAACGCAAGGCTAGGCAATGCACGGAAGGCAAGCAAAGAGTAACGGAAGGCAAGGAAGGCAAGGGAAACCAAGGCAAGGCAAGGGTATCGGAAGGAACGGCTCGGCAAGGGGAAACAAGGCTAAGGCACGGCAACGCAGGGCTAGGCAATGCAGGGCAAGGCAAGGAAAGGGTAACGCAAGGCAAGGCACGGTATGGGGACGCAAGGCTAATGCACGACAACGGAAGGCTAGGCAATGCACGGAAGGCATGCAAAGAGTAACGGAAGGCAAGGAATGCAATGCAAAGCAAGGCAACGCAAGCAAGTCTATAGCAAGGTGAAAAAAGGCTAAGGCACGACCACGCAAGGCTAGGCAATGCACGGAAGGGATGCAAAGAGTAACGGAAGGCAAGGAAGGCAAGGCAAAGCAAGCCAACGCAAGCAAGTCTATGGCAAGGTGAAAAAAGACTAAGACACGACAACGCAAGGCTAGGCAATGCACGGAAGGCAAGCAAAGAGTAACGGAAGGCAAGGAAGGCAAGGGAAAGCAAGGCAAAGCAAGGGTAACGGAAGGAATGGCACGGCAAGGGGAAACAAGGCTAAGGCACGACAACGCAAGGAAAGGCAATGCACGGGAAAGCACGGTCAGGGCGAGGCAAGGCTAAGGCACGGTGAGGCTAGGCAACGCTGATGCACGACAACGCAAGGCTAGGCAATTCACGGCAAGGCAAGGAAAGGGTAACGCAAGGCAAGGCACGGTCAGGCGAGGCAAGGCTAAGGCACGACAATGCAAGGCTAGGCAATGCACGGAAGGCAAGCAAAGAGTAACGGAAGGCAAGGAAGGCAAGGGAAATCAAGGTAAGGCAAGGGTATCGGAAGGAACCTCACGGAAAGGGGAAACAAGGCTAAGGCACGACAACGCACGGCTAGGCAATGCACGGCAAGGCAAGGAAAGGGTAACAGAAGGCAAGGCACGGCAAGGCAAGGCAAGGCTAATGCACGACAACGCAAGGCTAGGCAATGCACGGAAGGCAAGCAAAGAGTAACGGAAGGCAAGGAAGGCAAGGGAAAGCAAGGCAAGGCAAGGGTAACGGAAGGAACGGCAAGGCAAGGGGAAACAAGGCTAAGGCACGACAACGCAGGGCTAGGCAATGCACTGCAAGGCAAGGAAAGGGTAACGCAAGGCAAGGCACGGTCAGGCGAGGCAAGGCTAATGCACGACATCGCAAGGCTAGGCAGTGCACGGCTAGGCAAGGAAAGAGTAATGGAAGGAAAGGAAGGCAAGGCAAAGCATGGCAAGGCAAGTGTAACAACAGGCACGGCAAGGCAAGGGGAAAAAAGGCTAAGGCACGACAACGCAAGGCTAGGCAATGCAGGGCAAGGCAAGGAAAGGGTAACGCAAGGCAAGGCACGGTGAGGCAAGGCAAGGCTGATGCACGACAACGCACGGCTAGGCAATGCACGGCAAGGCAAGGAAAGGGTAACGCAAGGCAAGGCACGGTTAGGCGAGGCAAGGCTAAGGCACGACAACGCAAGGCTAGGCAATGCACGGAAGGCAAGCAAAGAGTAACGGAAGGCAAGGAAGGCAAGGGAAAGCAAGGCAAGGCAAGGGTAACGGAAGTAACGGCACGGCAAGGGGAAACAAGGCTAAGGCACGGCAACGCACGGCTAGGCAATGCAGGGCAAGGCAAGGAAATGGTAACGCAAGGCAAGGCACGGTTTGGGGAGGCAAGGCTAATGCACGACAACGCAAGGCTAGGCAGTGCACGGCTAGGCAAGGAAAGAGTAACGGAAGGAAAGGAAGGCAAGGCAAAGCAAGGCAATGCAAGTGTAACAAAAGGCAAGGCACGGCAAGGGGAAACAAGGCTATGGAACGGCAACGCACGGCTAGGCAATGCACGGCCAGGCAAGGAAAGGGTAACGCAAGGCAAGGCGCGGTAAGGCAAGACAAGGCTAATGCACGACAACGCACGGGTAGGCAATGCACGGCAAGGCAAGGAAAGGGTAACGCAAGGCAAGGCACGGTCAGGCGAGGCAAGGCTAATGCACGACAACGCAAGGCTAGGCAATGCACGGAAGGCAAGCAAAGAGTAACGGAAGGCAAGGAAGGCAAGGGAAACCAAGGCACGGCAAGATTATCGGAAGGAACGGCTCGGCAAGGGGAAACAAGGCTAAGGCACGGCAATGCAGGGCTAGGCAATGCAGGGCAAGGCAAGGAAAGGGTAACGCAAGGCAAGGCACGGTTTGGGGAGGCAAGGCTAATGAACGACAACGCAAGGCTAGGCAATGCACGGAAGACAAGCAAAGAGTAACGGAAGGCAAGGAATGCAATGCAAAGCAAGGCAACGCAAGCAAGGCTATGGCAAGGTGAAAAAAAGGCTAAGGCACGACCACGCAAGGCTAGGCAATGCACGGAAGGGAAGCAAAGAGTAACGGAAGGCAAGGAAGGCAAGGCAAAGCAAGGCAACGCAAGCAAGGCTATGGCAAGGTGAAAAAATACTAAGACACGACAACGCAAGGCTAGGCAATGCACGGAAGGCAAGCAAAGAGTAACGGAAGGCAAGGAATGCAAGGGAAAGCAGGGGAAGGCAAGGGTAACGAAAGGAACGGCACGGCAAGGGGAAACAAGGCTAAGGCACGACAACGCAAGGCTAGGCAATGCAGGGCAAGGCAAGGAAAGGGTAACGGAAGGCAAGGCAAGGCAAGGCTAAGGCACGACAATGCAAGGCTAGGCAATGCACGGAAGGCAAGCAAAGAGTAACGGAAGGCAAGGAAGGCAAGGGAAAGCAAGGCAAGGCAAGGGTAACGGAAGGAACGGCACGGCAAGGGGAAACAAGGCTAAGGCACGGCAACGCACGGCTAGGCAATGCAGGGCAAGGCAAGGAAATGGTAACGCAAGGCAAGGCACGGTTTGGGGAGGCAAGGCTAATGCACGACAACGCAAGGATAGGCAGTGCACGGCTAGGCAAGGAAAGAGTAACGGAAGGAAAGGAAGGCAAGGCAAAGCAAGGCAAGGCAAGTGTAACAAAAGGCAAGGCACGGCAAGGGGAAACAAGGCTAAGGAACGGCAACGCACGGCTAGGCAATGCACGGCCAGGCAAGGAAAGGGTAACGCAAGGCAAGGCACGGTAAGGCAAGACAAGGCTAATGCACGACAACGCACGGGTAGGCAATGCACGGCAAGGCAAGGAAAGGGTAACGCAAGGCAAGGCACGGTCAGGCGAGGCAAGGCTAATGCACGACAACGCAAGGCTAGGCAATGCACGGAAGGCAAGCAAAGAGTAACGGAAGGCAAGGAAGGCAAGGGAAACCAAGGCAAGGCAAGGGTAACGGAAGGAACGGCTAGGCAAGGGGAAACAAGGCTAAGGCACGGCAACGCAGGGCTAGGCAATGCACGGCAAGGCAAGGAAAGGGTAACGCAAGGCAAGGCACTGTCAGGCGAGGCAAAGCTAATGCACGACATCGCAAGGCTAGGCAGTGCACGGCTAGGCAAGGAAAGAGTAATGGAAGGAAAGGAAGGCAAGGCAAAGCATGGCAAGGCAAGTGTAACAACAGGCACGGCACGGCAAGGGGAAAAAAGGCTAAGGCACGACAACGCAAGGCTAGGCAATGCAGGGCAAGGCAAGGAAAGGGTAACGCAAGGCAAGGCACGGTGAGGCAAGGCAAGGCTGATGAACGACAACGCACGGCTAGGCAATGCACGGCAAGGCAAGCAAAGGGTAACGCAAGGCAAGGCACGGTTAGGCGAGGCAAGGCTAAGGCACGACAACGCAAGGCTAGGCAATGCACGGAAGGCAAGCAAAGAGTAACGGAAGGCAAGGAAGGCAAGGGAAAGCAAGGCAAGGCAAGGGTAACGGAAGGAACGGCACGGCAAGGGGAAACAAGGCTAAGGCACGAAAACGCACGGCTAGGCAATGCACGGCAAGGCAAGGAAAGGGTAACGCAAGGCAAGGCACGGTGAGGCAAGGCAAGGCTGATGCACGACAAAGCACGGCTAGGCAATGCACGGCAAGGCAAGGAAAGGGTAACGCAAGGCAAGGCACGGTCAGGCGAGGCAAGGCTAAGGCACGACAACGCAAGGCTAGGCAATGCACGGAAGGCAAGCAAAGAGTAACGGAAGGCAAGGAAGGCAAGGGAAAGCAGGGGAAGGGAAGGGTAACGGAAGGAACGGCACGGTAAGGGGAAACAAGGCTAAGGCACGACAACGCAGGGCTAGGCAATGCACGGCAAGGCAAGGAAAGGGTAACGCAAGGGAAGGCTCGGTCAGGCGAGGCAAGGGTAATGCACGACAACGCAAGGCTACGCAGTGCACGGCTAGGCAAGGAAAGAGTAACGGAAGGAAAGGAAGGCCAGGCACAGCAAGGCCAGGCAAGGGTAACAAAAGGCACGGCACGGCAAGGGGAAACAAGGCTAAGGCACGGCAACGCAAGGCTAAGCAATGCACGGCCAGGCAAGGAAAGGGTAACGCAAGGCAAGGCACGGTAAGGCAAGGAGAGGCTAATGCACGACAACGCACGGCTAGGCAATGCACGGCAAGGCAAGGAAAGGGTAACGCAAGGCAAGGCACGGTTACGCGAGGCAAGGCTAAGGCACGACAACGCAAGGCTAGGCAATGCACGGAAGGCAAGCAAAGAGTAACGGAAGGCAAGGAATGCAAGGCAAAGCAAGGCAAAGCAATCAAGTCTATGGCAAGGTGAAACAAGGCTAAGGCACCACAACGCACGGCTAGGCAATGCACGGCCAGCCAAGGAAAAGGTAACGCAAGGCAAGGCACTGTGAGGCAAGGCAAGGCTAATGCACGACAACGCAAGGCTAGGCAATGCACGGAAGGCAAGCAAAGAGTAACGGAAGGCAAGGAAGGCAAGGGAAAGCAAGGCAAGTCAAGGGTAACGGAAGGAACGGCACGGCAAGGGGAAACAAGGCTAAGGCACGGCAACGCACGGCTAGGCAATGCAGGGCAAGGCAAGGAAAGGGTAACGCAAGGCAAGGCACGGTGAGGCAAGGCAAGGCTAATGCACGACAACGCACGGCTAGGCAATGCACGGCAAGGCAAGGAAAGGGTAACGGAAGGCAAGGCACGGTCAGGCGAGGCAAGGCTAATGCACGACATCGCAAGGCTAGGCAGTGCACGGCTAGGCAAGGAAAGACTAATGGAAGGAAAGGAAGGCAAGGCAAAGCATGGCAAGGCAAGTGTAACAACAGGCACGGCACGGCAAGGGGAAAAAAGGCTAAGGCACGACAACGCAAGGCTAGGCAATGCAGGGCAAGGCAAGGAAAGGGTAACGCAAGGCAAGGCACGGTGAGGCAAGGCAAGGCTGATGCACGACAACGCACGGCTAGGCAATGCACGGCAAGGCAAGGAAAGAGTAACGGAAGGCAAGGAAGGCAAGGGAAAGCAAGGCAAGGCAAGGGTAACGGAAGGAACGGCACGGCAAGGGGAAACAAGGCTAAGGCACGGCAACGCACGGCTAGGCAATGCACGGCAAGGCAAGGAAAGGGTAACGCAAGGCAAGGCACGGTGAGGCAAGGCAAGGCTGATGCACGACAAAGCACGGCTAGGCAATGCACGGAAGGCAAGCAAAGAGTAACGGAAGGCAAGGAAGGCAAGGGAAAGCAGGGGAAGGGAAGGGTAACGGAAGGAACGGCACGGTAAGGGGAAACAAGGCTAAGGCACGACAACGCAGGGCTAGGCAATGCACGGCAAGGCAAGGAAAGGGTCACGCAAGGGAAGGCACGTTCAGGCGAGGCAAGGGTAATGCACGACAACGCAAGGCTACGCAGTGCACGGCTAGGCAAGGAAAGAGTAACGGAAGGAAAGGAAGGCCAGGCACAGCAAGGCCAGGCAAGTGTAACAAAAGGCACGGCACGGCAAGGGGAAACAAGGCTAAGGCACGGCAACGCAAGGCTAAGCAATGCACGGCCAGGCAAGGAAAGGGTAACGCAAGGCAAGGCACGGTAAGGCAAGGCGAGGCTAATGCACGACAACGCACGGCTAGGCAATGCACGGCAAGGCAAGGAAAGGGTAACGCAAGGCAAGGCACGGTTAGGCGAGGCAAGGCTAAGGCACGACAACGCAAGGCTAGGCAATGCTCGGAAGGCAAGCAAAGAGTAACGGAATGCAAGGCAAAGCAAGCAAGGCTATGGCAAGGTGAAAAAAGGCTAAGGCACGACAACGCAAGGCTAGGCAATGCACGGCCAGCCAAGGAAAAGGTAACGCAAGGCAAGGCACTGTCAGGCGAGGCAAGGCTAAGGCACGACAACGCAAGGCTAGGCAATGCACGGAAGGAAAGCAAAGAGTAACGGAAGGCAAGGAAAGCAAGGGAAAGCAGGGGAAGGCAAGGGTAACGAAAGGAACGTCACGGTAAGGGGAAACAAGGCTAAGGCACGACAACACAGGGCTAGGCAATGCAGGGCAAGGCAAGGTACGGGTAACGCAAGGCAAGGCATGGTCAGGCGAGGCAAGGCTAAGGCACGACAACGCAAGGCTAGGCAATGCACGGAAGGCAAGCAAAGAGTAACGGAACGCAAGGAAGGCAAGGGAAAGCAAGGGAAGGCAAGGTTAACGGAAGGAACGGCACGGCAAGGGGAAACAAGGCTAAGGCACGGCAACGCACGGCTAGGCAATGCAGGGTAAGGCAAGGAAATGGTAACGCAAGGCAAGGCACGGTTTGGGGAGGCAAGGCTAATGCACGACAACGCAAGGCTAGGCAGTGCAGGGCAAGGCAAGGAAAGAGTAACGGAAGGAAAGGAAGGCAAGGCAAAGCAAGGCAATGCAAGTGTAACAAAAGGCAAGGCACGGCAAGGGGAAACAAGGCTAAGGAACGGCAACACACGGCTAGGCAATGCACGGCCAGGCAAGGAAAGGGTAACGCAAGGCAAGGCACGGTTAGGCGAGGCAAGGCTAAGGCACGACAACGCAAGGCTAGGCAATGCACGGAAGGCAAGCAAAGAGTAACGGAAGGCAAGGAATGCAAGGCAAAGCAAGGCAACGCAAGCAAGTCTATGGCAAGGTGAAAAAAGGCTAAGGCACGACAACGCAAGGCTAGGCAATGCACGGAAGGCAAGCAAAGAGTAACGGAATGGAAGGAAGGCAAGGCAAAGCAAGGCAAAGCAAGCAAGGCTATGGCAAGGTGAAACAAGCCTAAGGCACAACAACGCAACTCTAGGAAATGCACGGCTAGCCAAGGAAAAGGTAACGCAAGGCAAGGCACTGTCAGGCGAGGCAAGGCTAAGGCACGACAACGCAAGGCTAGGCAATGCACGGAAGGAAAGCAAAGAGTAACGGAAGGCAAGGAAGGCAAGGGAAAGCAAGGCAAGGCAAGTGTAACAAAAGGCAAGGCACGGCAAGGGGAAACAAGGCTAAGGAACGGCAACACACGGCTAGGCAATGCACGGCCAGGCAAGGAAAGGGTAACGCAAGGCAAGGTACGGTAAGGCAAGGCAAGGCTAATGCACGACAACGCACGGGTAGGCAATGCACGGCAAGGCAAGGAAAGGGTAACGCAAGGCAAGGCACGGTCAGGCGAGGCAAGGCTAATGCACGAAAACGCAAGGCTAGGCAATGCACGGAAGGCAAGCAAAGAGTAACGGAAGGCAAGGAAGGCAAGGGAAACCAAGGCAAGGCAAGGGTATCGGAAGGAACGGCTCGGCAAGGGGAAACAAGGCTAAGGCACGGCAACGCACGGCTAGGCAATGCACGGCAAGGCAAGGAAAGGGTAACGCAAGGCAAGGCACGGTTTGGGGAGGCAAGGCTAAGGCACGACAACGCAAGGCTAGGCAATGCACGGAAGGCAAGCAAAGAGTAACGGAAGGCAAGGAAGGCAAGGCAAAGCAAGGCAACGCAAGCAAGTCTATAACAAGGTGAAACAAGGCTAAGGCACGACAACGCAAGGCTAGGCAATGCACGGAAGGCAAGCAAAGAGTAACGGAAGGCAAGGAAGGCAAGGCAAAGCAAGGCAACGCAAGCAAGTCTATGGCAAGGTGAAAAAAGACTAAGACACGACAACGCAAGGCTAGGCAATGCACGGAAGGCAAGCAAAGAGTAACGGAAGGCAAGGAAGGCAAGGGAAAGCAAGGCAAAGCAAGGGTAACGGAAGGAACGGCACGGCAAGGGGAAACAAGGCTAAGGAACGACAACGATCGGCTGGGCAATGCACTGCAAGGCAAGGAAAGGGTAACGCAAGGCAAGACACGGTGAGGCAAGGCAAGGCTGATGCACGACAACGCAAGGCTAGGAAATTCACGGCAAGGCAAGGAAAGGGTAACGCAAGGCAAGGCACGGTCAGGCGAGGCAAGGCTAAGGCACGACAACGCAAGGTTAGGCAATGCACGGAAGGCAAGCAAAGAGTAACGGAAGGCAAGGAAGGCAAGGCAAAGCAGGGGAAGGCAAGGGTAACGAAAGGAACGGCACGGTAAGGGGAAACAAGGCTAAGGCACGACAACACAGGGCTAGGCAATGCAGGGCAAGGCAAGGAAAGGGTAACGCAAGGCAAGGCACAGTCAGGCGAGGCAAGGCTAAGGCACGACAACGCAAGACTAAGCAATGAACGGAAGGCAAGCAAAGAGTAACGGAAGGTAAGGAAGGCAAGGGAATGCACGGCAAGGCAAGGTTAACGGAAGGAATGGCACGGCAAGGGGAAACAAGGCTAAGGCACGGCAACGCACGGCTTGGCAATGCACGGCCAGGCAAGGAAAGGGTAACGCAAGGCAAGGCACGGTAAGGCAAGACAAGGCTGATGCACGACAACGCACGGCTAGGCAGTGCACGGCTAGGCAAGGAAAGAGTAACGGAAGGAAAGGAAGGCAAGGCAAAGCAAGGCAATGCAAGTGTAACAAAAGGCAAGGCACGGCAAGGGGAAACAAGGCTATGGAACGGCAACGCACGGGTAGGCAATGCACGGCCAGGCAAGGAAAGGGTAACGCAAGGCAAGGCACGGTGAGGCAAGGCAAGGCTAATGCACGACAACGCACGGGTACGCAATGCACGGCAAGGCAAGGAAAGGGTAACGCCAGGCAAGGCACGGTCAGGCGAGGCAAGGGTAATGCACGACAACGCAAGGCTACGCATTGCACGGCTAGGCAAGGAAAGAGTAATGGAAGGAAAGGAAGGCAAGGGAAACCAAGGCAAGGCAAGTGTAACAAAAGGCACGGCATGGCAAGGGGAAACAAGGCTAAGGCACGGCAACGCAAGGCTAAGCAATGCAAAGCCAGGCAAGGAAAGGGTAACGCAAGGCAAGGCACGGTAAGGCAAGGCGAGGCTAATGCACGACAACGCACGGCTAGGCAATGCACGGCAAGGCAAGGAAAGGGTAACGCAAGGCAAAGCTCGGTTAGGCGAGGCAAGGCTAAGGCACGACAACGCAAGGCTAGGCAATGCACGGAAGGCAAGCAAAGAGTAACGGAAGGCAAGGAATGCAAGGCAAAGCAAGGCAACGCAAGCAAGTCTATGGCAAGGTGAAAAAAGGCTAAGGCACGACAACGCAAGGCTAGGCAATGCACGGAAGGCAAGCAAAGAGTAACGGAATGGAAGGAAGGCAAGGCAAAGCAAGGCAAAGCAAGCAAGGCTATGGCAAGGTGAAACAAGCCTAAGGCACAACAACGCAACTCTAGGCAATGCACGGCCAGCCAAGGAAAAGGTAACGCAAGGCAAGGCACTGTCAGGCGAGGCAAGGCTAAGGCACGACAACGCAAGGCTAGGCAATGCACGGAAGGAAAGCAAAGAGTAACGGAAGGCAAGGAAAGCAAGGGAAAGCAAGGCAAGGCAAGGGTAACGGAAGGAACGGCACGGCAAGGGCAAACAAGCCTAAGGCACGACAACACAGGGCTAGGCAATGCAGGGCAAGGCAAGGAAAGGGTAACGCAAGGCAAGGCCCGGTTTGGGGAGGCAAGGCTAATGCACGACAACGCAAGGCTAGGCAATGCACGGAAGGCAAGCAAAGAGTAACGGAAGGCAAGGAATGCAAGGCAAAGCAAGGCAACGCAAGCAAGGCTATGTCAAGGTGAAAAAAGGCTAAGGCACGACTACGCAAGGCTAGGCAATGCACGGAAGGCAAGCAAAGAGTAACGGAAGGCAAGGAAGGCAAGGCAAAGCAAGGCAACGAAAGCAAGGCTATGGCAAGGTGAGAAAAGGTTAAGACACGACAACGCAAGGCTAGGCAATGCACGGATGGCAAGCAAAGTGTAACGGAAGGCAAGGAAGGCAAGGGAAAGCAAGGCAAGGCAAGGGTAACGGAAGGAACGGCACGGCAAGGGGAAACAAGCCTAAGGCACGACAACGCACGGCTAGGCAATGCACGGCAAGGCAAGGAAAGGGTAACGCCAGGCAATGCACGGTCAGGCGAGGCAAGGGTAATGCACGACAACGCAAGGCTACGCAGTGCACGGCTAGGCAAGGAAAGAGTAACGGAAGGAAAGGAAGGCAAGGCAAAGCAAGGCAAGGCAAGTGTAACAAAAGGCACGGCACGGCAAGGGGAAACAAGGCTAAGGCATGGCAACGCAAGGCTTAACAATGCACGGCCAGGCAAGGAAAGGGTAACGCAAGGCAAGGCACGGTAAGGCAAGACAAGGCTAATGCACGACAAGGCACGGCTAGGCAATGCACGGCAAGGCAAGGAAAGGATAACGCAAGGCATGCACGGTTAGGCGAGGCAAGGCTAAGGCACGACAACGCAAGGCTAGGCAATACACGGAGGCAAGCAAAGAGTAACGGAAGCCAAGGAATGCAAGGCAAAGCAAGGCAACGCAAGCAAGGCTATGGCAAGGTGAAAAAAGGCTAAGGCACGACAACGGAAGGCTAGGCAATGCACGGAAGTGAAGCAAAGAATAACGGAATGGAAGGAAGGCAATGCAAAGTAAGGCAAAGCAAGCAAGGCTATGGCAAGGTGAAACAAGGCTAAGGCACCACAACGCACGGCTAGGCAATGCACGGCCAGCCAAGGAAAAGGTAACGCAAGGCAAGGCAATGCAAGGCAAGGCAAGGCTAATGCACGACAACGCAATGTTAGGCAATGCACGGCAAGGCAAGGAAAGGGTAACGCAAGGCAAGGCACGGTCAGGCGAGGCAAGGCTAAGGCACGACAACGCAAGGCTAGGCAATGCACGGAAGGCAAGCAAAGAGTAACGGAAGGCAAGGAATGCAAGGGAAAGCAGGGGAAGGCAAGGGTAACGAAAGGAACGGCACGGTAAGGGGAAACAAGGCTAAGGCACGACAACACAGGGCTAGGCAATGCAGGGCAAGGCAAGGTAACGGTAACGCAAGGCAAGGCACAGTCAGGCGAGGCAAGGCTAAGGCACGACAACGCAAGGCTTGGCAATGCACGGAAGGCAAGCAAAGAGTAACGGAACGCAAGGAAGGCAAGGGAAAGCAAGGAAAGGCAATGGTAACGGAAGGAACGGCACGGCAAGGGGAAACAAGCCTAAGGCACGGCAACGCACGGCTAGGCAATGCACGGCAAGGCAAGGAAAGGGTAACGCAAGGCAAGGCACGGTGAGGCAAGGCAAGGCTGATGCACGACAACGCACGGCTAGGCAATGCACGGCAAGGCAAGGAAAGGGTAACGCAAGGCAAGGCACGGTCAGGCAAGGCAAGGCTAATGCACGACAACGCAAGGCTAAGCAATGCACGGCCAGGCAAGGAAAGGGTAACGCAAGGCAAGGCACGGTAAGGCAAGGCGAGGCTAATGCACGACAACGCACGGCTAGGCAATGCACGGCAAGGCAAGGAAAGGGTAACGCAAGGCAAGGCACGGTTAGGCGAGGCAAGGCTAAGGCACGACAACGCAAGGCTAGGCAATGCACGGAAGGCAAGCAAAGAGTAACGGAAGGCAAGGAATGCAAGGCAAAGCAAGGCAACGCAAGCAAGGCTATGGCAAGGTGAAAAAAGGCTAAGGCACGACAACGCAAGGCTAGGCAATGCACGGAAGGCAAGCAAAGAGTAACGGAATGGAAGGAAGGCAAGGCAAAGCAAGGCAAAGCAAGCAAGGCTATGGCAAGGTGAAACAAGGCTAAGGCACCACAACGCAACGCGAGGCAATGCACGGCCAGCCAAGGAACAGGTAACGCAAGGCAAGGCACTGTCAGGCGAGGCAAGGCTAAGGCACGACAACGCAAGGCTAGGCAATGCACGGAAGGCAAGCAAAGAGTAACGGAAGGCAAGGAAGGCAAGGGAAAGCAAGGCAAGGCAAGGTTAACGGAAGGAACGGCACGGCAAGGGGAAACAAGGCTAAGGCACGGCAACGCACGGCTAGGCAATGCAGGGCAAGGCAAGGAAATGGTAACGCAAGGCAAGGCACGGTCAGGCGAGGCAAGGCTAATGCACGACAACGCAAGGCTAGGCAGTGCACGGCTAGTCAAGGAAAGAGTAACGGAAGGAAAGGAAGGCAAGGCAAAGCAAGGCAAGGCAAGTGTAACAAAAGGCAAGGCACGGCAAGGGGAAACAAGGCTAAGGAACGGCAACACACGGCTAGGCAATGCACGGCAAGGCAAGGAAAGGGTAACGCAAGGCAAGGCACGGTGAGGCAAGGCAAGGCTAATGCACGACAACGCACGGGTAGGCAATGCACGGCAAGGCAAGGAACGGGTAACGCACGGTTAGGCACGGTCAGGCGAGGCAAGGCTAATGCACGACAACGCAAGGCTAGGCAATGCACGGAAGGCAAGCAAAGAGTAACGGAAGGCAAGGAAGGCAAGGGAAACCAAGGCAAGGCAAGGGTATCGGAAGGAACGGCTCGGCAAGGGGAAACAAGGCTAAGGCACGGCAACGCAGGGCTAGGCAATGCAGGGCAAGGCAAGGAAAGGGTAACGCAAGGCAAGGCACGGTTTGGGGACGCAAGACTAATGCACGACAACGCAAGGCTAGGCAATGCACGGAAGGCAAGCAAAGAGTAACGGAAGGCAAGGAATGCAAGGCAAAGCAAGGCAACGCAAGCAAGGCTATGTCAAGGTGAAAAAAGGCTAAGGCACGACTACGCAAGGCTAGGCAATGCACGGAAGGCAAGCAAAGAGTAACGGAAGGCAAGGAAGGCAAGGCAAAGCAAGGCAACGAAAGCAAGGCTATGGCAAGGTGAGAAAAGGTTAAGACACGACAACGCAAGGCTAGGCAATGCACGGATGGCAAGCAAAGTGTAACGGAAGGCAAGGAAGGCAAGGGAAAGCAAGGCAAGGCAAGGGTAACGGAAGGAACGGCACGGCAAGGGGAAACAAGCCTAAGGCACGACAACGCACGGCTAGGCAATGCACGGCAAGGCAAGGAAAGGGTAACGCCAGGCAATGCACGGTCAGGCGAGGCAAGGGTAATGCTCGACAACGCAAGGCTACGCAGTGCACGGCTAGGCAAGGAAAGAGTAACGGAAGGAAAGGAAGGCAAGGGAAACCAAGGCAAGGCAAGTGTAACAAAAGGCACGGCACGGCAAGGGGAAACAAGGCTAAGGCACGGCAACGCAAGGCTAAGCAATGCAAAGCCAGGCAAGGAAAGGGTAACGCAAGGCAAGGCACGGTAAGACAAGGCGAGGCTAATGCACGACAAGGCACGGCTAGGCAATGCACGGCAAGGCAAGGAAAGGATAACGCAAGGCATGCACGGTTAGGCGAGGCAAGGCTAAGGCACGACAACGCAAGGCTAGGCAATACACGGAGGCAAGCAAAGAGTAACGGAAGCCAAGGAATGCAAGGCAAAGCAAGGCAACGCAAGCAAGGCTATGGCAAGGTGAAAAAAGGCTAAGGCACGACAACGGAAGGCTAGGCAATGCACGGAAGTGAAGCAAAGAATAACGGAATGGAAGGAAGGCAATGCAAAGCAAGGCAAAGCAAGCAAGGCTATGGCAAGGTGAAACAAGGCTAAGGCACCACAACGCACGGCTAGGCAATGCACGGCCAGCCAAGGAAAAGGTAACGCAAGGCATGGCACGGTGAGGCAAGGCAAGGCTAATGCACGACAACGCAAGGCTAGGCAATGCACGGCAAGGCAAGGAAAGAGTAACGCAAGGCAAGGCACTGTCAGGCGAGGCAAGGCTAAGGCACGACAACGCAAGGCTAGGCAATGCACGGAAGGCAAGCAAAGAGTAACGGAAGGCAAGGAATGCAAGGGAAAGCAGGGGAAGGCAAGGGTAACGAAAGGAACGGCACGGTAAGGGGAAACAAGGCTAAGGCACGACAACACAGGGCTAGGCAATGCAGGGCAAGGCAAGGTAACGGTAACGCAAGGCAAGGCACAGTCAGGCGAGGCAAGGCTAAGGCACGACAACGCAAGGCTAGGCAATGCACGGAAGGCAAGCAAAGAGTAACGGAACGCAAGGAAGGCAAGGGAATGCAAGGCAAGGCAAGGTTAACGGAAGGAATGGCACGGCAAGGGGAAACAAGCCTAAGGCACGGCAACGAACGGCTAGGCAATGCACGGCAAGGCAAGGAAAGGGTAACGCAAGGCAAGGCACGGTGAGGCAAGGCAAGGCTGATGCACGACAACGCACGGCTAGGCAATGCACGGCAAGGCAAGGAAAGGGTAACGCAAGGCAAGGCACGGTCAGGCGAGGCAAGGCTAATGCACGACAACGCAAGGCTAGGCAATGCACGGAAGGCAAGCAAAGAGTAACGGAAGGCAAGGAAGGCAAGGGAAACCAAGGCAAGGCAAGGGTATCGGAAGGAACGGCTCGGCAAGGGGAAACAAGGCTAAGGCACGGCAACGCAGGGCTAGGCAATGCACGGCAAGGCAAGGAAAGGGTAACGCAAGGCAAGGCACGGTGAGGCGAGGCAAGGCTAAGGCACGACAACGCAAGGCTAGGCAATGCACGGAAGGCAAGCAAAGAGTAACGGAAGCCAAGGAATGCAATGCAAAGCAAGGCAACGCAAGCAAGTCTATAGCAAGGTGAAAAAAGGCTAAGGCACGACCACGCAAGGCTAGGCAATGCACGGAAGGGAAGCAAAGAGAAACGGAAGGCAAGGAAGGCAAGGCAAAGCAAGGCAACGCAAGCAAGTCTATGGCAAGGTGAAAAAAGACTAAGACACGACAACGCAAGGCTAGGCAATGCACGGAAGGCAAGCAAAGAGTAACGGAAGGCAAGGAAGGCAAGGGAAAGCAAGGCAAAGCAAGGGTAACGGAAGGAACGGCACGGCAAGGGGAAACAAGGCTAAGGAACGACAACGATCGGCTAGGCAATGCACGGCAAGGCAAGGAAAGGGTAACGCAAGGCAAGGCACGGTGAGGCAAGGCAAGGCTGATGCACGACAACGCACGGCTAGGCAATTCACGGCAAGGAAAGGGTAACGCAAGGCAAGGCACGGTCAGGCGAGGCAAGGCTAAGGCACGACAACGCAAGGCTAGGCAATGCACGGAAGGCAAGCAAAGAGTAACGGAAGGCAAGGAAGGCAAGGGAAACCAAGGCAAGGGAAGGTTATCGGAAGGAACGGCTCGGCAAGGGGAAACAAGGCTAAGGCACGGCAACGCAGGGCTAGGCAATGCAGGGCAAGGCAAGGAAAGGGTAACTCAAGGCAAGGCACGGTTTGGGGAGGCAAGGCTAATGCACGACAACGCAAGGCTAGGCAATGCACGGAAGGCAAGCAAAGAGTAACGGAAGGTAAGGAAGGCAAGGGAAACCAAGGCAAGGCAAGGGTAACGGAAGGAACGGCTAGGCAAGGGGAAACAAGGCTAAGGCACGGCAACGCAGGGCTAGGCAATGCACTGCAAGGCAAGGAAAGGGTAACGCAAGGCAAGGCACTGTCAGGCGAGGCAAAGCTAATGCACGACAACGCAAGGCTAGGCAGTGCACGGCTAGGCAAGGAAAGAGTAACGGAAGGAAAGGAAGGCAAGGCAAAGCATGGCAAGGCAAGTGTAACAACAGGCACGGCACGGCAAGGGGAAAAAAGGCTAAGGCACGACAACGCAAGGCTAGGCAATGCAGGGCAAGGCAAGGAAAGGGTAACGCAAGGCAAGGCACGGTGAGGCAAGGCAAGGCTGATGCACGACAACGCACGGCTAGGCAATGCACGGCAAGGCAAGGAAAGGGTAACGCAAGGCACGGTTAGGCGAGGCAAGGCTAAGGCACGACAACGCAAGGCTAGGCAATGCACGGAAGGCAAGCAAAGAGTAACGGAAGGCAAGGAAGGCAAGGGAAAGCAAGGCAAGGCAAGGGTAACGGAAGGAACGGCACGGCAAGGGGAAACAAGGCTAAGGCACGGCAACGCACGGCTAGGCAATGCAGGGCAAGGCAAGGAAATGGTAACGCAAGGCAAGGCACGGTTTGGGGAGGCAAGGCTAATGCACGACAACGCAAGGCTAGGCAGTGCACGGCTAGGCAAGGAAAGAGTAACGGAAGGAAAGGAAGGCAAGGCAAAGCAAGGCAATGCAAGTGTAACAAAAGGCAAGGCACGGCAAGGGGAAACAAGGCTATGGAACGGCAACGCACGGCTAGGCAATGCACGGCCAGGC
This sequence comes from Macrotis lagotis, assembly GCF_037893015.1. Taxonomy (NCBI): domain Eukaryota; kingdom Metazoa; phylum Chordata; class Mammalia; order Peramelemorphia; family Peramelidae; genus Macrotis; species Macrotis lagotis. Next base: position 55,236 of record NW_027422345.1, read on the forward strand.
AAGGAAAGGGTAACGCAAGGCAAGGCGCGGTAAGGCAAGACAAGGCTAATGCACGACAACGCACGGGTAGGCAATGCACGGCAAGGCAAGGAAAGGGTAACGCAAGGCAAGGCACGGTCAGGCGAGGCAAGGCTAATGCACGACAACGCAAGGCTAGGCAATGCACGGAAGGCAAGCAAAGAGTAACGGAAGGCAAGGAAGGCAAGGGAAACCAAGGCACGGCAAGATTATCGGAAGGAACGGTTCGGCAAGGGGAAACAAGGCTAAGGCACGACAACGCACGGCTAGGCAATGCACGGCAAGGCAAGGAAAGGGTAACGCAAGGCAAGGCACAGTTTGGGGAGGCAAGGCTAATGCACGACAACGCAAGGCTAGGCAATGCACGGAAGGCAGGCAAAGAGTAACGGAAGGCAAGGAATGCAATGCAAAGCAAGGCAACGCAAGCAAGGCTATAGCAAGGTGAAAAAAGGCTAAGGCACGACCACGCAAGGCTAGGCAATGCACGGAAGGGAAGCAAAGTGTAACGGAAGGCAAGGAAGGCAAGGCAAAGCAAGGCAACGCAAGCAAGGCTATGGCAAGGTGAAAAAATACTAAGACACGACAACGCAAGGCTAGGCAATGCACGGAAGGCAAGCAAAGAGTAAGGGAAGGCAAGGAAGGCAAGGGAAAGCAAGGCAAGGCAAGGGTAACGGAAGGAACGGCACGGCAAGGGGAAACAAGGCTAAGGCACGACAACGCAGGGCTAGGCAATGCACGGCAAGGCAAGGAAAGGGTAACGCAAGGCAAGGCACGGTCAGGCGAGGCAAGGCTAATGCACGACAACGCAAGGCTAGGCAATTCACGGCAAGGCAAGGAAAGGGTAACGCAAGGCAAGGCACGGTCAGGCGAGGCAAGGCTAAGGCACGACAACGCAAGGCTAGGCAATGCACGGAAGGCAAGCAAAGAGTAACGGAAGCAAGGAATGCAAGGGAAAGCAGGGGAATGCAAGGGTAACGAATGGAACGGCACGGTAAGGGGAAACAAGGCTAAGGCACGACAACACAAGGCTAGGCAATGCAGGGCAAGGCAAGGTAAGGGTAACGCAAGGCAAGGCACGGTCAGGCGATGCAAGGCTAAGGCACGACAACGCAAGGCTAGGCAATGCACGGAAGGCAAGCAAAGAGGAACGGAACGCAAGGAAGGCAAGGGAATGCAAGGCAAGGCAAGGTTAACGGAAGGAACGGCACGGCAAGGGGAAACAAGGCTAAGGCACGGTAACGCACGGCTAGGCAATGCAGGGCAAGGCAAGGAAATGGTAACGCAAGGCAAGGCACGGTTTGGGGAGGCAAGGCTAATGCACGACAACGCAAGGATAGGCAGTGCACGGCTAGGCAAGGAAAGAGTAACGGAAGGAAAGGAAGGCAAGGCAAAGCAAGGCAAGGCAAGTGTAACAAAAGGCAAGGCACGGCAAGGGGAAACAAGGCTAAGGAACGGCAACGCACGGCTAGGCAATGCACGGCCAGGCAAGGAAAGGGTAACGCAAGGCAAGGCACGGTAAGGCAAGACAAGGCTAATGCAAGACACTGCACGGCTAGGCAATGCACGGCAAGGCAAGGAAAGGGTAACGCAAGGCAAGGCACGGTCAGGCGAGGCAAGGCTAAGGCACGACAACGCAAGGCTAGGCAATGCACGGAAGGCAAGCACAGAGTAACGGAAGGCAAGGAAGGCAAGGGAAAGCAGGGGAAGGGAAGGGTAACGGAAGGAACGGCACGGTAAGGGGAAACAAGGCTAAGGCACGACAACGCAGGGCTAGGCAATGCACGGCAAGGCAAGGAAAGGGTCACGCAAGGGAAGGCACGGTCAGGCGAGGCAAGGGTAATGCACGACAACGCAAGGCTACGCAGTGCACGGCTAGGAAAGGAAAGAGTAACGGAAGGAAAGGAAGGCCAGGCACAGCAAGGCCAGGCAAGTGTAACAAAAGGCACGGCACGGCAAGGGAAACAAGGCTAAGGCACGGCAACGCAAGGCTAAGCAATGCACGGCCAGGCAAGGAAAGGGTAACGCAAGGCAAGGCACGGTAAGGCAAGGAGAGGCTAATGCACGACAACGCACGGCTAGGCAATGCACGGCAAGGCAAGGAAAGGGTAACGCAAGGCAAGGCACGGTTACGCGAGGCAAGGCTAAGGCACGACAACGCAAGGCTAGGCAATGCACGGAAGGCAAGCAAGGAGTAACGGAAGGCAAGGAATGCAAGGCAAAGCAAGGCAACGCAAGCAAGTCTATGGCAAGGTGAAACAAGGCTAAGGCACGACAACGCAAGGCTAGGCAATGCACGGCCAGCCAAGGAAAAGGTAACGCAAGGCAAGGCACTCTGAGGCAAGGCAAGGCTAATGCACGACAGCGCAAGGCTAGGCAATGCAGGGAAGGCAAGCAAAGAGTGACGGAAGGCAAGGAAAGCAAGGGAAAGCAAGGCAAGGCAAAGGTAACGGAAGGAACGGCACGGTAAGGGGAAAGAAGGCTAAGGCACGGCAACGCACGGCTAGGCAATGCAGGGCAAGGCAAGGAAAGGGTAACGCAAGGAAGGCACGGTGAGGCAAGGCAAGGCTGATGCACGACAACGCACGGCTAGGCAATGCACGGCAAGGCAAGGAAAGGGTAACGCAAGGCAAGGCACGGTTAGGCGAGGCAAGGCTAAGGCACGACAACGCAAGGCTAGGCAATGCTCGGAAGGCAAGCAAAGAGTAACGGAATGCAAGGAAAAGCAAGGCAAAGCAAGCAAGGCTATGGCAAGGTGAAAAAAGGCTAAGGCACGACAACGCAAGGCTAGGCAATGCACGGCCAGCCAAGGAAAAGGTAAAGCAAAGAGTAACGGAAGGCAAGGAAAGCAAGGGAAAGCAGGGGAAGGCAAGGGTAACGAAAGGAACGTCACGGTAAGGGGAAACAAGGCTAAGGCACGACAACACAGGGCTAGGCAATGCAGGGCAAGGCAAGGTACGGGTAACGCAAGGCAAGGCATGGTCAGGCGAGGCAAGGCTAAGGCACGACAACGCAAGGCTAGGCAATGCACGGAAGGCAAGCAAAGAGTAACGGAACGCAAGGAAGGCAAGGGAAAGCAATGGAAGGCAAGGTTAACGGAAGGAACTGCACGGCAAGGGGAAACAAGGCTAAGGCACGGCAACGCACGGCTAGGCAATGCAGGGCAAGGCAAGGAAATGGTAACGCAAGGCAAGGCACGGTTTGGGGAGGCAAGGCTAATGCACGACAACGCAAGGCTAGGTAGTGCACGGCTAGGCAAGGAAAGAGTAACGGAAGGAAAGGAAGGCAAGGCAAAGCAAGGCAATGCAAGTGTAACAAAAGGCAAGGCACGGCAAGGGGAAACAAGGCTAAGGAACGGCAACACACGGCTAGGCAATGCACGGCCAGGCAAGGAAAGGGTAACGCAAGGCAAGGCACGGTAAGGCAAGACAAGGCTAATGCACGACAACGCACGGGTAGGCAATGCACGGCAAGGCAAGGAAAGGGTAACGCAAGGCAAGGCACGGTTTGGGGACGCAAGGCTAATGCACGACAACGGAAGGCTAGGCAATGCACGGAAGGCAAGCAAAGAGTAACGGAAGGCAAGGAATGCAATGCAAAGCAAGGCAACGCAAGCAAGTCTATAGCAAGGTGAAAAAAGGCTAAGGCACGACCACGCAAGGCTAGGCAATGCACGGAAGGGAAGCAAAGAGAAACGGAAGGCAAGGAAGGCAAGGCAAAGCAAGGCAACGCAAGCAAGTCTATGGCAAGGTGAAAAAAGACTAAGACACGACAACGCAAGGCTAGGCAATGCACGGAAGGCAAGCAAAGAGTAACGGAAGGCAAGGAAGGCAAGGGAAAGCAAGGCAAAGCAAGGGTAACGGAAGGAACGGCACTGCAAGACGAAACAAGGCTAAGGAACGACAACGATCGGCTAGGCAATGCACTGCAAGGCAAGGAAAGGGTAACGCAAGGCAAGGCACGGTGAGGCAAGGCAAGGCTGATGCACGACAACGCAAGGCTAGGCAATTCACGGCAAGGCAAGGAAATGGTAATGCAAGGGAAGGCACGGTGGGGCAAGGTAAGGCTAAGGCACGACAACGCAAGGCTAGGCAATGCACGGAAGGCAAGCAAAGAGTAACGGAAGGCAAGGAAGGCAAGGGAAACCAAGGCAAGGCAAGTTCATCGGAAGGAACGGCTCGGCAAGGGGAAACAAGGCTAAGGCACGGCAACGCAAGGCTAGGCAATGCAGGGCAAGGCAAGGAAAGGGTAACGCAAGGCAAGGCACGGTTTGGGGAGGCAAGGCTAATGCACGACAACGCAAGGCTAGGCAATGCACGGAAGGCAAGCAAAGAGTAACGGAAGGCAAGGAAGGCAAGGGAAACAAAGGCAAGGCAAGGGTAACGGAAGGAACGGCTAGGCAAGGGGAAACAAGGCTAAGGCACGGCAACGCAGGGTTAGGCAATGCACTGCAAGGCAAGGAAAGGGTAACGCAAGGCAAGGCACTGTCAGGCGAGGCAAAGCTAATGCACGACATCGCAAGGCTAGGCAGTGCACGGCTAGGCAAGGAAAGAGTAATGGAAGGAAAGGAAGGCAAGGCAAAGCATGGCAAGGCAAGTGTAACAACAGGCACGGCACGGCAAGGGGAAAAAAGGCTAAGGCACGACAACGCAAGGCTAGGCAATGCAGGGCAAGGCAAGGAAAGGGTAACGCAAGGCAAGGCACGGTGAGGCGAGGCAAGGCTAAGGCACGACAACGCACGGCTAGGCAATGCACGGCAAGGCAAGGAAAGGGTAACGCAAGGGAAGGCACTGTCAGGCGAGGCAAGGCTAAGGCACGAAAACGCAAGGCTAGGCAATGCACGGAAGGCAAGCAAAGAGTAACGGAAGGCAAGGAAGGCAAGGGAAAGCAAGGCAAGGCAAGGGTAACGGAAGGAACGGCACGGCAAGGGGAAACAAGGCTAAGGCACGGCAACGCACGGCTAGGCAATGCAGGGCAAGGCAAGGAAATGGTAACGCAAGGCAAGGCACGGTTTGGGGAGGCAAGGCTAATGCACGACAACGCAAGGCTAGGCAGTGCACGGCTAGGCAAGGAAAGAGTAACGGAAGGAAAGGAAGGCAAGGCAAAGCAAGGCAATGCAAGTGTAACAAAAGGCAAGGCACGGCAAGGGGAAACAAGGCTATGGAACCGCAACGCACGGCTAGGCAATGCACGGCCAGGCAAGGAAAGGGTAACGCAAGGCAAGGCGCGGTAAGGCAAGACAAGGCTAATGCACGACAACGCGCGGGTAGGCAATGCACGGCCAGGCAAGGAAAGGGTAACGCAAGGCAAGGCACGGTGAGGCAAGGCAAGGCTAATGCACGACAACGCAAGGCTAGGCAATGCACGGAAGGCAAGCAAAGAGTAACGGAAGGCAAGGAAGGCAAGGGAAACCAAGGCACGGCAAGATTATCGGAAGGAACGGCTCGGCAAGGGGAAACAAGGCTAAGGCACGGCAATGCAGGGCTAGGCAATGCAGGGCAAGGCAAGGAAAGGTTAACGCAAGGCAAGGCACGGTTTGGGGAGGCAAGGCTAATGCACGACAACGCAAGGCTAGGCAATGCACGGAAGGCAAGCAAAGAGTAACGGAAGGCAAGGAATGCAATGCAAAGCAAGGCAACGCAAGCAAGGCTATAGCAAGGTGAAAAAAGGCTAAGGCACGACCACGCAAGGCTAGGCAATGCACGGAACGGAAGCAAAGTGTAACGGAAGGCAAGGAAGGCAAGGCAAAGCAAGGCAACGCAAGCAAGGCTATGGCAAGGTGAAAAAATACTAAGACACGACAACGCAAGGCTAGGCAATGCACGGAAGGCAAGCAAAGAGTAAGGGAAGGCAAGGAAGGCAAGGGAAAGCAAGGCAAGGCAAGGGTAACGGAAGGAACGGCACGGCAATGGGAAACAAGGCTAAGGCACGACAACGAACGGCTAGGCAATGCACTGCAAGGCAAGGAAAGGGTAACGCAAGGAAGGCACGGAGACGCAAGGCAAGGCTGATGCACGACAACGCAAGGCTAGGCAATTCACGGCAAGGCAAGGAAAGGGTAACGCAAGGCAAGGCACGGTCAGGCGAGGCAAGGCTAAGGCACGACAACGCAAGGCTAGGCAATGCACGGAAGGCAAGCAAAGAGTAACGGAAGGCAAGGAATGCAAGGGAAAGCAGGGGAAGACAAGGGTAACGAATGGAACGGCACGGTAAGGGGAAACAAGGCTAAGGCACGACAACACAAGTCTAGGCAATGCAGGGCAAGGCAAGGTAAGGGTAACGTAAGGCAAGGCACGGTCAGGCGATGCAAGGCTAAGGCACGACAACGCAAGGCTAGGCAATGCACGGAAGGCAAGCAAAGAGTAACGGAAGGCAAGGAATGCAAGGCAAAGCAAGGCAACGCAAGCAAGTCTATGGCAAGGTGAAACAAGGCTAAGGCACCACAACGCACGGCTAGGCAATGCACGGCCAGCCAAGGAAAGGGTAACGCAAGGCAAGGCACGGTGAGGCAAGGCAAGGCTAATGCACGACAACGCAAGGCTAGGCAATGCACGGAAGGCAAGCAAAGAGTAACGGAAGGAACGGCACGGCAAGGGGAAACAAGGCTAAGGCACGACAACGCAGGGCTAGGCAATGCACGGCAAGGCAAGGAAAGGGTAACGCAAGGCAAGGCACGGTGAGGCAAGGCAAGGCTAATGCACGACAACGCACGGCTAGGCAATGCACGGCAAGGCAAGGAAAGGGTAACGCAAGGCAAGGCACGGTTAGGCGAGGCAAGGCTAAGGCACGACAACGCAAGGCTAGGCAATGCTCGGAAGGCAAGCAAAGAGTAACGGAATGCAAGGAAAAGCAAGGCAAAGCAAGCAAGGCTATGGCAAGATGAAAAAAGGCTAAGGCACGACAACGCAAGGCTAGGCAATGCACGGCTAGCCAAGGAAACGGTAAAGCAAAGAGTAACGGAAGGCAAGGAAAGCAAGGGAAAGCAGGGGAAGGCAAGGGTAACGAAAGGAACGTCACGGTAAGGGGAAACAAGGCTAAGGCACGACAACACAGGGCTAGGCAATGCAGGGCAAGGCAAGGTACGGGTAACGCAAGGCAAGGCATGGTCAGGCGAGGCAAGGCTAAGGCACAACAACGCAAGGCTAGGCAATGCACGGAAGGCAAGCAAAGAGTAACGGAACGCAAGGAAGGCAAGGGAAAGCAATGGAAGGCAAGGTTAACGGAAGGAACGGCACGGCAAGGGGAAACAAGGCTAAGGCACGGCAACGCACGGCTAGGCAATGCAGGGCAAGGCAAGGAAATGGTAACGCAAGGCAAGGCACGGTTTGGGGAGGCAAGGCTAATGCACGACAACGCAAGGCTAGGCAGTGCACGGCTAGGCAAGGAAAGAGTAACGGAAGGAAAGGAAGGCAAGGCAAAGCAAGGCAATGCAAGTGTAACAAAAGGCAAGGCACGGCAAGGGGAAACAAGGCTAAGGAACGGCAACGCACGGCTAGGCAATGCACGGCCAGGCAAGGAAAGGGTAACGCAAGGCAAGGCACGGTAAGGCAAGACAAGGCTAATGCACGACAACGCACGGCTAGGCAATGCAGGGCAAGGCAAGGAAATGGTAACGCAAGGCAAGGCACGGTCAGGCGAGGCAAGGCTAATGCACGACAACGCAAGGCTAGGCAATGCACGGAAGGCAAGCAAAGAGTAACGGAAGGCAAGGAAGGCAAGGGAAACCAAGCCACGGCAAGATTATCGGAAGGAACGGCTCGGCAAGGGGAAACAAGGCTAAGGCACGGCAATGCAGGGCTAGGCAATGCAGGGCAAGGCAAGGAAAGGTTAACGCAAGGCAAGGCACGGTTTGGGGAGGCAAGGCTAATGCACGACAACGCAAGGCTAGGCAATGCACGGAAGGCAAGCAAAGAGTAACGGAAGGCAAGGAATGCAATGCAAAGCAAGGCAACGCAAGCAAGGCTATAGCAAGGTGAAAAAAGGCTAAGGCACGACAACGCAAGGCTAGGCAATGCACGGCCAGCCAAGGAAAAGGTAACGCAAGGCAAGGCACTGCAAGGCTATGGCAAGGTGAAAAAATACTAAGACACGACAACGCAAGGCTAGGCAATGCACGGAAGGCAAGCAAAGAGTAAGGGAAGGCAAGGAAAGCAAGGGAAAGCAGGGGAAGGCAAGGGTAACGAAAGGAACGTCACGGTAAGGGGAAACAAGGCTAAGGAACGGCAACGCACGGCTAGGCAATGCACGGCCAGGCAAGGAAAGGGTAACGCAAGGCAAGGCACGGTAAGGCAAGACAAGGCTAATGCACGACAACGCACGGCTAGGCAATGCAGGGCAAGGCAAGGAAATGGTAACGCAAGGCAAGGCACGGTCAGGCGAGGCAAGGCTCATGCACGACAACGCAAGGCTAGGCAATGCACGGAAGGCAAGCAAAGAGTAACGGAAGGCAAGGAAGGCAAGGGAAACCAAGGCACGGCAAGATTATCGGAAGGAACGGCTCGGCAAGGGGAAACAAGGCTAAGGCACGGCAATGCAGGGCTAGGCAATGCAGGGCAAGGCAAGGAAAGGTTAACGCAAGGCAAGGCACGGTTTGGGGAGGCAAGGCTAATGCACGACAACGCAAGGCTAGGCAATGCACGGAAGGCAAGCAAAGAGTAACGGAAGGCAAGGAATGCAATGCAAAGCAAGGCAACGCAAGCAAGGCTATAGCAAGGTGAAAAAAGGCTAAGGCACGACCACGCAAGGCTAGGCAATGCACGGAACGGAAGCAAAGTGTAACGGAAGGCAAGGAAGGCAAGGCAAAGCAAGGCAACGCAAGCAAGGCTATGGCAAGGTGAAAAAATACTAAGACACGACAACGCAAGGCTAGGCAATGCACGGAAGGCAAGCAAAGAGTAAGGGAAGGCAAGGAAGGCAAGGGAAAGCAAGGCAAGGCAAGGGTAACGGAAGGAACGGCACGGCAAGGGGAAACAAGGCTAAGGCACGACAACGAACGGCTAGGCAATGCACTGCAAGGCAAGGAAAGGGTAACGCAAGGAAGGCACGGAGACGCAAGGCAAGGCTGATGCACGACAACGCAAGGCTAGGCAATTCACGGCAAGGCAAGGAAAGGGTAACGCAAGGCAAGGCACGGTCAGGCGAGGCAAGGCTAAGGCACGACAACGCAAGGCTAGGCAATGCACGGAAGGCAAGCAAAGAGTAACGGAAGGCAAGGAATGCAAGGGAAAGCAGGGGAAGACAAGGGTAACGAATGGAACGGCACGGTAAGGGGAAACAAGGCTAAGGCACGACAACACAAGGCTAGGCAATGCAGGGCAAGGCAAGGTAAGGGTAACGCAAGGCAAGGCACGGTCAGGCGATGCAAGGCTAAGGCACGACAACGCAAGGCTAGGCAATGCACGGAAGGCAAGCAAAGAGGAACGGAACGCAAGGAAGGCAAGGGAATGCAAGGCAAGGCAAGGGTAACGGAAGGAACGGCACGGCAAGGGGAAACAAGGCTAAGGCACGGTAACGCACGGCTAGGCAATGCACGGCAAGGCAAGGAAATGGTAACGCAAGGCAAGGCACGGTTTGGGGAGGCAAGGCTAATGCACGACAACGCAAGGCTAGGCAGTGCACGGCTAGGCAAGGAAAGAGTAACGGAAGGAAAGGAAGGTAAGGCAAAGCAAGGCAAGGCAAGTGTAACAAAAGGCAAGGCACGGCAAGGGGAAACAAGGCTAAGGAACGGCAACGCACGGCTAGGCAATGCACGGCCAGGCAAGGAAAGGGTAACGCAAGGCAAGGCACGGTAAGGCAAGACAAGGCTAATGCACGACACTGCACGGCTAGGCAATGCACGGCAAGGCAAGGAAAGGGTAACGCAAGGCAAGGCACGGTCAGGCGAGGCAAGGCTAAGGCACGACAACGCAAGGCTAGGCAATTCACGGAAGGCAAGCACAGAGTAACGGAAGGCAAGGAAGGCAAGGGAAAGCAGGGGAAGGGAAGGGTAACGGAAGGAACGGCACGGTAAGGGGAAACAAGGCTAAGGCACGACAACGCAGGGCTAGGCAATGCACGGAAAGGCAAGGAAAGGGTCACGCAAGGGAAGGCACGGTCAGGCGAGGCAAGGCTAATGCACGACAACGCAAGGCTACGCAGTGCACGGCTAGGCAAGGAAAGAGTAACGGAAGGAAAGGAAGGCCAGGCACAGCAAGGCCAGGCAAGTGTAACAAAAGGCACGGCACGGCAAGGGGAAACAAGGCTAAGGCACGGCAACGCAAGGCTAAGCAATGCACGGCCAGGCAAGGAAAGGGTAACGCAAGGCAAGGCACGGTAAGGCAAGGAGAGGCTAATGCACGACAACGCACGGCTAGGCAATGCACGGCAAGGCAAGGAAACGGTAACGCAAGGCAAGGCACGGTTACGCGAGGCAAGGCTAAGGCACGACAACGCAAGGCTAGGCAATGCACGGAACGCAAGCAAGGAGTAACGGAAGGCAAGGAATGCAAGGCAAAGCAAGGCAACGCAAGCAAGTCTATGGCAAGGTGAAACAAGGCTAAGGCACCACAACGCACGGCTAGGCAATGCACGGCCAGCCAAGGAAAAGGTAACGCAAGGCAAGGCACTCTGAGGCAAGGCAAGGCTAATGCACGACAGCGCAAGGCTAGGCAATGCACGGAAGGCAAGCAAAGAGTAACGGAAGGCAAGAAAGGCAAGGGAAAGCAAGGCAAGGCAAGGGTAACGGAAGGAACGGCACGGCAAGGGGAAACAAGGCTAAGGCACGGCAACGCACGGCTAGGCAATGCAGGGCAAGGCAAGGAAAGGGTAACGCAAGGCAAGGCACGGTGAGGCAAGGCAAGGCTGATGCACGACAACGCACGGCTAGGCAATGCACGGCAAGGCAAGGAAAGGGTAACGCAAGGCAAGGCACGGTTAGGCGAGGCAAGGCTAAGGCACGACAACGCAAGGCTAGGCAATGCTCGGAAGGCAAGCAAAGTGTAACGGAATGCAAGGAAAAGCAAGGCAAAGCAAGCAAGGCTATGGCAAGGTGAAAAAAGGCTAAGGCACGACAACGCAAGGCTAGGCAATGCACGGCCAGCCAAGGAAAAGGTAAAGCAAAGAGTAACGGAAGGCAAGGAAAGCAAGGGAAAGCAGGGGAAGGCAAGGGTAACGAAAGGAACGTCACGGTAAGGGGAAACAAGGCTAAGGCACGACAACACAGGGCTAGGCAATGCAGGGCAAGGCAAGGTACGGGTAACGCAAGGCAAGGCATGGTCAGGCGAGGCAAGGCTAAGGCACAACAACGCAAGGCTAGGCAATGCACGGAAGGCAAGCAAAGAGTAACGGAACGCAAGGAAGGCAAGGGAAAGCAATGGAAGGCAAGGTTAACGGAAGGAACGGCACGGCAAGGGGAAACAAGGCTAAGGCACGGCAACGCACGGCTAGGCAATGCAGGGCAAGGCAAGGAAATGGTAACGCAAGGCAAGGCACGGTTTGGGGAGGCAAGGCTAAGGCACGACAATGCAAGGCTAGGCAATGCACGGCAAGGCAAGGAAAGGGTAACGGAAGGAAAGGAAGGCAAGGCAAAGCAAGGCAATGCAAGTGTAACAAAAGGCAAGGCACGGCAAGGGGAAACAAGGCTAAGGAACGGCAACACACGGCTAGGCAATGCACGGCCAGGCAAGGAAAGGGTAACTCAAGGCAAGGCACGGTAAGGCAAGACAAGGCTAATGCACGACAACGCACGGGTAGGCAATGCACGGCAAGGCAAGGAAAGGGTAACGCAAGGCAAGGCACGGTTTATGGACGCAAGGCTTATGCACGACAACGGAAGGCTAGGCAATGCACGGAAGGCAAGCAAAGAGTAACGGAAGGCAAGGAATGCAATGCAAAGCAAGGCAACGCAAGCAAGTCTATAGCAAGGTGAAAAAAGGCTAAGGCACGACCACGCAAGGCTAGGCAATGCACGGAAGGGAAGCAAAGAGAAACGGAAGGCAAGGAAGGCAAGGCAAAGCAAGGCAACGCAAGCAAGTCTATGGCAAGGTGAAAAAAGACTAAGACACGACAACGCAAGGCTAGGCAATGCACGGAAGGCAAGCAAAGAGTAACGGAAGGCAAGGAAGGCAAGGGAAAGCAAGGCAAAGCAAGGGTAACGGAAGGAACGGCACGGCAAGGGGAAACAAGGCTAAGGAACGACAACGATCGGCTAGGCAATGCACTGCAAGGCAAGGAAAGGGTAACGCAAGGCAAGGCACGGTGAGGCAAGGCAAGGCTGATGCACGACAACGCAAGGCTAGGCAATTCACGGCAAGGCAAGGAAAGGGTAACGCAAGGCAAGGCACGGTCAGGCGAGGCAAGGCTAAGGCACGACAACGCAAGGCTAGGCAATGCACGGAAGGCAAGCAAAGAGTAACGGAAGGCAAGGAAGGCAAGGGAAACCAAGGCAAGGCAAGTTCATCGGAAGGAACGGCTCGGCAAGGGGAAACAAGGCTAAGGCACGGCAACGCAGGGCTAGGCAATGCAGGGCAAGGCAAGGAAAGGGTAACGCAAGGCAAGGCACGGTTTGGGGAGGCAAGGCTAATGCACGACAACGCAAGGCTAGGCAATGCACGGAAGGCAAGCAAAGAGTAACGGAAGGCAAGGAAGGCAAGGGAAACCAAGGCAAGGCAAGGGTAACGGAAGGAACGGCTAGGCAAGGGGAAACAAGGCTAAGGCACGGCAACGCAGGGCTAGGCAATGCACTGCAAGGCAAGGAAAGGGTAACGCAAGGCAAGGCACTGTCAGGCGAGGCAAAGCTAATGCACGACATCGCAAGGCTAGGCAGTGCACGGCTAGGCAAGGAAAGAGTAATGGAAGGAAAGGAAGGCAAGGCAAAGCATGGCAAGGCAAGTGTAACAACAGGCACGGCACGGCAAGGGGAAAAAAGGCTAAGGCACGAAAACGCAAGGCTAGGCAATGCAGGGCAAGGCAAGGAAAGGGTAACGCAAGGCAAGGCACGGTGAGGCAAGGCAAGGCTGATGCACGACAACGCACGGCTAGGCAATGCACGGCAAGGCAAGGAAAGGGTAACGCAAGGCAAGGCACGGTTAGGCGAGGCAAGGCTAAGGCACGACAACGCAAGGCTAGGCAATGCACGGAAGGCAAGCAAAGAGTAACGGAAGGCAAGGAAGGCAAGGGAAAGCAAGGCAAGGCAAGGGTAAAGGAAGGAACGGCACGGCAAGGGGAAACAAGGCTAAGGCACGGCAACGCACGGCTAGGCAATGCAGGGCAAGGCAAGGAAAGGGTAACGCAAGGCAAGGCACGGTTTGGGGAGGCAAGGCTAATGCACGACAACGCAAGGCTAGGCAGTGCACGGCTAGGCAAGGAAAGAGTAACGGAAGGAAAGGAAGGCAAGGCAAAGCAAGGCAATGCAAGTGTAACAAAAGGCAAGGCACGGCAAGGGGAAACAAGGCTATGGAACGGCAACGCACGGCTAGGCAATGCACGGCCAGGCAAGGAAAGGGTAACGCAAGGCAAGGCGCGGTAAGGCAAGACAAGGCTAATGCACGACAACGCACGGGTAGGCAATGCACGGCAAGGCAAGGAAAGGGTAACGCAAGGCAAGGCACGGTCAGGCGAGGCAAGGCTAATGCACGACAACGCAAGGCTAGGCAATGCACGGAAGGCAAGGGAAAGCAAGGCAAGGCAAGATTATCGGAAGGAACGGCTCGGCAAGGGGAAACAAGGCTAAGGCACGGCAATGCAGGGCTAGGCAATGCAGGGCAAGGCAAGGAAAGGTTAACGCAAGGCAAGGCACGGTTTGGGGAGGCAAGGCTAATGCACGACAACGCAAGGCTAGGCAATGCACGGAAGGCAAGCAAAGAGTAACGGAAGGCAAGGAATGCAATGCAAAGCAAGGCAACGCAAGCAAGGCTATAGCAAGGTGAAAAAAGGCTAAGGCACGACCACGCAAGGCTAGGCAATGCACGGAAGGGAAGCAAAGTGTAACGGAAGGCAAGGAAGGCAAGGCAAAGCAAGGCAACGCAAGCAAGGCTATGGCAAGGTGAAAAAATACTAAGACACGACAACGCAAGGCTAGGCAATGCACGGAAGGCAAGCAAAGAGTAAGGGAAGGCAAGGAAGGCAAGGGAAAGCAAGGCAAGGCAAGGGTAACGGAAGGAACGGCACGGCAAGGGGAAACAAGGCTAAGGCACGACAACGAACGGCTAGGCAATGCACTGCAAGGCAAGGAAAGGGTAACGCAAGGAAGGCACGGAGACGCAAGGCAAGGCTGATGCACGACAACGCAAGGCTAGGCAATTCACGGCAAGGCAAGGAAAGGGTAACGCAAGGCAAGGCACGGTCAGGCGAGGCAAGGCTAAGGCACGACAACGCAAGGCTAGGCAATGCACGGAAGGCAAGCAAAGAGTAACGGAAGGCAAGGAATGCAAGGGAAAGCAGGGGAAGGCAAGGGTAACGAAAGGAACGGCACGGTAAGGGGAAACAAGGCTAAGGCACGACAACACAAGGCTAGGCAATGCAGGGCAAGGCAAGGAAAGGGTAACGCAAGGCAAGGCACGGTCAGGCGATGCAAGGCTAAGGCACGACAACGCAAGGCTAGGCAATGCACGGAAGGCAAGGAAAGAGGAACGGAACGCAAGGAAGGCAAGGGAATGCAAGGCAAGGCAAGGTTAACGGAAGGAACGGCACGGCAAGGGGAAACAAGGCTAAGGCACGGCAACGCACGGCTAGGCAATGCAGGGCAAGGCAAGGAAATGGTAACGCAAGGCAAGGCACGGTTTGGGGAGGCAAGGCTAATGCACGACAACGCAAGGATAGGCAGTGCACGGCTAGGCAAGGAAAGAGTAACGGAAGGAAAGGAAGGCAAGGCAAAGCAAGGCAAGGCAAGTGTAACAAGAGGCAAGGCACGGCAAGGGGAAACAAGGCTAAGGAACGGCAACGCACGGCTAGGCAAGGCACGGCCAGGCAAGGAAAGGGTAACGCAAGGCAAGGCACGGTAAGGCAAGACAAGGCTAATGCACGACAACGCACGGCTAGGCAATGCACGGCAAGGCAAGGAAAGGGTAACGCAAGGCAAGGCACGGTCAGGCGAGGCAAGGCTAATGCACGACAACGCAAGGCTAGGCAATGCACGGAAGGCAAGCAAAGAGTAACGGAAAGCAAGGAAGTCAAGGGAAACCAAGGCAAGGCAAGGGTAACGGAAGGAACGGCTAGGCAAGGGGAAACAAGGCTAAGGCACGGTAACGCAGGGCTAGGCAATGCACGGCAAGGCAAGGAAAGGGTAACGCAAGGCAGGGCACTGTCAGGCGAGGCAAAGCTAATGCACGACATCGCAAGGCTAGGCAGTGCACGGCTAGGCAAGGAAAGAGTAAAGGAAGGAAAGGAAGGCAAGGCAAAGCATGGCAAGGCAAGTGTAACAACAGGCACGGCACGGCAAGGGGAAAAAAGGCTAAGGCACGACAACGCAAGGCTAGGCAATGCAGGGCAAGGCAAGGAAAGGGTAACGCAAGGCAAGGCACGGTGAGGCAAGGCAAGGCTGATGCACGACAACGCACGGCTAGGCAATGCACGGCAAGGCAAGGAAAGGGTAACGCAAGGCAAGGCACGGTTAGGCGAGGCAAGGCTAAGGCACGACAACGCAAGGCTAGGCAATGCACGGAAGGCAAGCAAAGAGTAACGGAAGGCAAGGAAGGCAAGGGAAAGCAAGGCAAGGCAAGGGTAACGGAAGGAACGGCACGGCAAGGGGAAACAAGGCTAAGGCACGGCAACGCACGGCTAGGCAATGCACGGCAAGGCAAGGAAAGGGTAACGCAAGGCAAGGCAGGGAAGGCAAGGCTGATGCACGACAAAGCACGGCTAGGCAATGCACGGCAAGGCAAGGAAAGGGTAACGCAAGGCAAGGCACGGTCAGGCGAGGCAAGGCTAAGGCACGACAACGCAAGGCTAGGCAATGCACGGAAGGCAAGCAAAGAGTAACGGAAGGCAAGGAAGGCAAGGGAAAGCAGGGGAAGGGAAGGGTAACGGAAGGAACGGCACGGTAAGGGGAAACAAGGCTAAGGCAAGACAACGCAGGGCTAGGCAATGCACGGCAAGGCAAGGAAAGGGTAACGCAAGGGAAGGCACGGTCAGGCGAGGCAAGGGTAATGCACGACAACGCAAGGCTACGCAGTGCACGGCTAGGCAAGGAAAGAGTAACGGAAGGAAAGGAAGGCCAGGCACAGCAAGGCCAGGCAAGTGTAACAAAAGGCACGGCACGGCAAGGGGAAACAAGGCTAAGGCACGGCAACGCAAGGCTAAGCAATGCACGGCCAGGCAAGGAAAGGGTAACGCAAGGCAAGGCACGGTAAGGCAAGGAGAGGCTAATGCACGACAACGCACGGCTAGGCAATGCACGGCAAGGCAAGGAAAGGGTAACGCAAGGCAAGGCACGGTTACGCGAGGCAAGGCTAAGGCACGACAACGCAAGGCTAGGCAATGCACGGAAGGCAAGCAAAGAGTAACGGAAGGCAAGGAATGCAAGGCAAAGCAAGGCAAAGCAAGCAAGTCTATGGCAAGGTGAAACAAGGCTAAGGCACCACAACGCACGGCTAGGCAATGCACGGCCAGCCAAGGAAAAGGTAACGCAAGGCAAGGCACTCTGAGGCAAGGCAAGGCTAATGCACGACAGCGCAAGGCTAGGCAATGCACGGAAGGCAAGCAAAGAGTAACGGAAGGCAAGGAAGGCAAGGGAAAGAAAGGCAAGGCAAGGGTAACGGAAGGAACGGCACGGCAAGGGGAAACAAGGCTAAGGCACGGCAACGCACGGCTAGGCAATGCAGGGCAAGGCAAGGAAAGGGTAACGCAAGGCAAGGCACGGTGAGGCAAGGCAAGGCTGATGCACGACAACGCACGGCTAGGCAATGCACGGCAAGGCAAGGAAAGGGTAACGCTACCAAGGCACGGTCAGGCGAGGCAAGGCTAATGCACGACAACGGAAGGCTAGGCAATGCACGGAAGGCAAGCAAAGAGTAACGGAAGGCAAGGAAGGCAAGGGAAAGCAAGGCAAGGCAAGGGTAACGGAAGGAACGGCTCGGCAAGGGGAAACAAGGCTAAGGCACGGCAAGGAAGGGCTAGGCAATGCACGGCAAGGCAAGGAAAGGGTAACGCAAGGCAAGGCACTGTCAGGCGAGGCAAAGCTAATGCACGACATCGCAAGGCTAGGCAGTGCACGGCTAGGCAAGGAAAGAGTAATGGAAGGAAAGGAAGGCAAGGCAAAGCATGGCAAGGCAAGTGTAACAACAGGCACGGCACGGCAAGGGGAAAAAAGGCTAAGGGACGACAACGCAAGGCTAGGCAATGCAAGGCAAGGCAAGGAAAGGGTAACGCAAGGCAAGGCACGGTGAGGCAAGGCAAGGCTGATGCACGACAACGCACGGCTAGGCAATGCACGGAAGGCAAGCAAAGAGTAACGGAAGGCAAGGAAGGCAAGGGAAAGCAGGGGAAGGGAAGGGTAACGGAAGGAACGGCACGGTAAGGGGAAACAAGGCTAAGGCACGACAACGCAGGGCTAGGCAATGCACGGCAAGGCAAGGAAAGGGTCACGCAAGGGAAGGCACGGTCAGGCGAGGCAAGGGTAATGCACGACAACGCAAGGCTATGCAGTGCACGGCTAGGCAAGGAAAGAGTAACGGAAGGAAAGGAAGGCCAGGCACAGCAAGGCCAGGCAAGTGTAACAAAAGGCACGGCACGGCAAGGGGAAACAAGGCTAAGGCACGGAAACGCAAGGCTAAGCAATGCACGGCCAGGCAAGGAAAGGGTAACGCAAGGCAAGGCACGGTAAGGCAAGGCGAGGCTAATGCACGACAACGCACGGCTAGGCAATGCACGGCAAGGCAAGGAAAGGGTAACGCAAGGCAAGGCACGGTTAGGCGAGGCAAGGCTAAGGCACGACAACGCAAGGCTAGGCAATGCTCGGAAGGCAAGCAAAGAGTAACGGAATGCAAGGCAAAGCAAGCAAGGCTATGGCAAGGTGAAAAAAGGCTAAGGCACGACAACGCAAGGCTAGGCAATGCACGGCCAGCCAAGGAAAAGGTAACGCAAGGCAAGGCACTGTCAGGCGAGGCAAGGCTAAGGCACGACAACGCAAGGCTAGGCAATGCACGGAAGGAAAGCAAAGAGTAACGGAAGGCAAGGAAAGCAAGGGAAAGCAGGGGAAGGCAAGGGTAACGAAAGGAACGTCACGGTAAGGGGAAACAAGGCTAAGGCACGACAACACAGGGCTAGGCAATGCAGGGCAAGGCAAGGTACGGGTAACGCAAGGCAAGGCATGGTCAGGCGAGGCAAGGCTAAGGCACGACAACGCAAGGCTAGGCAATGCACGGAAGGCAAGCAAAGAGTAACGGAACGCAAGGAAGGCAAGGGAAAGCAAGGGAAGGCAAGGTTAACGGAAGGAACGGCACGGCTAGGGGAAACAAGGCTAAGGCACGGCAACGCACGGCTAGGCAATGCAGGGCAAGGCAAGGAAATGGTAACGCAAGGCAAGGCACGGTTTGGGGAGGCAAGGCTAATGCACGACAACGCAAGGCTAGGCAGTGCACGGCTAGGCAAGGAAAGAGTAACGGAAGGAAAGGAAGGCAAGGCAAAGCAAGGCAATGCAAGTGTAACAAAAGGGAAGGCACGGCAAGGGGAAACAAGGCTAAGGAACGGCAATACACGGCTAGGCAATGCACGGCCAGGCAAGGAAAGGGTAACGCAAGGCAAGGCACGGTAAGGCAAGACAAGGCTAATGCACGACAACGCACGGGTAGGCAATGCACGGCAAGGCAAGGAAAGGGTAACGCAAGGCAAGTCACGGTCAGGCGAGGCAAGGCTAATGCACGAAAACGCAAGGCTAGCCAATGCACGGAAGGCAAGCAAAGAGTAACGGAAGGCAAGGAAGGCAAGGGAAACCAAGGCAAGGCAAGGGTATCGGAAGGAACGTCTCGGCAAGGGGAAACAAGGCTAAGGCACGGCAACGCAGGGCTAGGCAATGCAGGGCAAGGCAAGGAAAGGGTAACGCAAGGCAAGGCACGGTTTGGGGACGCAAGGCTAATGCACGACAACGGAAGGCAAGGCAATGCACGGAAGGCAAGCAAAGAGTAACGGAAGGCAAGGAATGCAATGCAAAGCAAGGCAACGCAAGCAAGTCTATGGCAAGGTGAAAAAAGACTAAGACACGACAACGCAAGGCTAGGCAATGCACGGAAGGCAAGCAAAGAGTAACGGAAGGCAAGGAAGGCAAGGGAAAGCAAGGCAAAGCAAGGGTAACGGAAGGAACGGCACGGCAAGGGGAAACAAGGCTAAGGAACGACAACGATCGGCTAGGCAATGCACTGCAAGGCAAGGAAAGGGTAACGCAAGGCAAGGCACGGTGAGGCAAGGCAAGGCTGATGCACGACAACGCAAGGCTAGGCAATTCACGGCAAGGCAAGGAAAGGGTAACGCAAGGCAAGGCACGGTCAGGCGAGGCAAGGCTAAGGCACGACAACGCAAGGCTAGGCAATGCACGGAAGGCAAGCAAAGAGTAACGGAAGGCAAGGAAGGCAAGGGAAAGCAGGGGAAGGGAAGGGTAAAGGAAAGAACGGCACGGTAAGGGGAAACAAGGCTAAGGCACGACAACGCAGGGCTATGCAATGCACGGCAAGGCAAGGAAAGGGTAACGCAAGGCAAGGCACGGTTTGGGGAGGCAAGGCTAATGCACGACAACGCAAGGCTAGGCAATGCACGGAAGGCAAGCAAAGAGTAACGGAAGGCAAGGAAGGCAAGGGAAACCAAGGCAAGGCAAGGGTAACGGAAGGAACGGCTAGGCAAGGGGAAACAAGGCTAAGGCACGGCAACGCAGGGCTAGGCAATGCACTGCAAGGCAAGGAAAGGGTAACGCAAGGCAAGGCACTGTCAGGCGAGGCAAAGCTAATGCACGACATCGCAAGGCTAGGCAGTGCACGGCTAGGCAAGGAAAGAGTAATGGAAGGAAAGGAAGGCAAGGCAAAGCATGGCAAGGCAAGTGTAACAACAGGCACGGCACGGCAAGGGGAAAAAAGGCTAAGGCACGACAACGCAAGGCTAGGCAATGCAGGGCAAGGCAAGGAAAGGGTAACGCAAGGCAAGGCACGGTGAGGCAAGGCAAGGCTGATGCACGACAACGCACGGCTAGGCAATGCACGGCAAGGCAAGGAAAGGGTAACGCAAGGCAAGGCACGGTTAGGCGAGGCAAGGCTAAGGCACGACAACGCAAGGCTAGGCAATGCACGGAAGGCAAGCAAAGAGTAACGGAAGGCAAGGAAGGCAAGGGAAAGCAAGGGAAGGCAAGGTTAACGGAAGGAACGGCACGGCAAGGGGAAACAAGGCTAAGGCACGGCAACGCACGGCTAAGCAATGCAGGGCAAGGCAAGGAAATGGTAACGCAAGGCAAGGCACGGTTTGGGGAGGCAAGGCTAATGCACGACAACGCAAGGCTAGGCAGTGCACGGCTAGGCAAGGAAAGAGTAACGGAAGGAAAGGAAGGCAAGGAAAGCAAGGCAATGCAAGTGTAACAAAAGGCAAGGCACGGCAAGGGGAAACAAGGCTATGGAACGGCAACGCACGGCTAGGCAATCCACGGCCAGGCAAGGAAAGGGTAACGCAAGGCAAGGCGCGGTAAGGCAAGACAAGGCTAATGCACGACAACGCACGGGTAGACAATGCACGGCAAGGCAAGGAAAGGGTAACGCAAGGCAAGGCACGGTCAGGCGAGGCAAGGCTAAGGCACGACAACGCAAGGCTAGGCAATGCACGGAAGGCAAGCAAAGAGTAACGGAAGGCAAGGAAGGGAAGGGAAAGCAAGGCAAGGCAAGGTTAACGGAAGGAACGGCACGGCAAGGGGAAACAAGCCTAAGGCACGGTAACGCACGGCTAGGCAATGCAGGGCAAGGGAAGAAAATGGTAACGCAAGGCAAGACACTCTGAGGCAAGGCAAGGCTAATGCACGACAGCGCAAGGCTAGGCAATGCACGGAAGGCAAGCAAAGAGTAACGGAAGGCAAGGAAGGCAAGGGAAAGCAAGGCAAGGCAAGGGTAGCGGAAGGAACGGCACGGCAAGGGGAATCAAGGCTAAGGCACGGCAACGCACGGCTAGGCAATGCACGGCAAGGCAAGGAAAGGGTAACGCAAGGCAAGGCACGGTGAGGCAAGGCAAGGCTGATGCACGACAACGCACGGCTAGGCAATGCACGGCAAGGCAAGGAAAGGGTAACGCAAGGCAAGGCACGGTCAGGCGAGGCAAGGCTAAGGCACGACAACGCAAGGCTAAGCAATGCACGGCCAGGCAAGGAAAGGGTAACGCAAGGCAAGGCACGGTGAGGCAAGGCAAGGCTAAGGCACGACAACGCACGGCTAGGCATTGCACGGCCAGGCAAGGAAAGGGTAACGCAAGGCAAGGCACTGTCAGGCGAGGCAAGGCTAAGGCACGACAACGCAAGGCTAGGCAATGCACGGAAGGCAAGCAAAGAGTAACGGAAGGCAAGGAATGCAAGGCAAAGCAAGGCAACGCAAGCAAGTCTATGGCAAGGTGAAAAAATGCTAAGGCACGACAACGCAAGGCTAGGCAATGCACGGAAGGCAAGCAAAGAGTAAGGGAATGGAAGGAAGGCAAGGCAAAGCAAGGCAAAGCAAGCAAGGCTATGGCAAGGTGAAACAAGGCTAAGGCACCACAACGCAACGCTAGGCAATGCACGGCCAGCCAAGGAAAAGATAACGCAAGGCAAGGCACTGTCAGGCGAGGCAAGGCTAAGGCACGACAACGCAAGGCTAGGCAATGCACGGAAGGAAAGCAAAGAGTAACGGAAGGCAAGGTATGCAAGGGAAAGCAGGGTAAGGCAAGGGGAACGAAAGGAACGTCACGGTAAGGGGAAACAAGGCTAAGGCACGACAACACAGGGCTAGGCAATGCAGGGCAAGGCAAGGTACGGGTAACGCAAGGCAAGGCACGGTCAGGCGAGGCAAGGCTAAGGCACGACAACGCAAGGCTAGGCAATGCACGGAAGGCAAGCAAAGAGTAACGGAACGCAAGGAAGGCAAGGGAAAGCAAGGGAAGGCAAGGTTAACGGAAGGAACGGCACGGCAAGGGGAAACAAGGCTAAGGCACGGCAACGCACGGCTAAGCAATGCAGGGCAAGGCAAGGAAATGGTAACGCAAGGCAAGGCACGGTTTGGGGAGGCAAGGCTAATGCACGACAACGCAAGGCTAGGCAGTGCACGGCTAGGCAAGGAAAGAGTAACGGAAGGAAAGGAAGGCAAGGAAAGCAAGGCAATGCAAGTGTAACAAAAGGCAAGGCACGGCAAGGGGAAACAAGGCTATGGAACGGCAACGCACGGCTAGGCAATGCACGGCCAGGCAAGGAAAGGGTAACGCAAGGCAAGGCGCGGTAAGGCAAGACAAGGCTAATGCACGACAACGCACGGGTAGACAATGCACGGCAAGGCAAGGAAAGGGTAACGCAAGGCAAGGCACGGTCAGGCGAGGCAAGGCTAATGCACGAAAACGCAAGGCTAGCCAATGCACGGAAGGCAAGCAAAGAGTAACGGAAGGCAAGGAAGGCAAGGGAAACCAAGGCAAGGCAAGGGTATCGGAAGGAACGTCTCGGCAAGGGGAAACAAGGCTAAGGCACGGCAACGCAGGGCTAGGCAATGCAGGGCAAGGCAAGGAAAGGGTAACGCAAGGCAAGGCACGGTTTGGGGACGCAAGGCTAATGCACGACAACGGAAGGCAAGGCAATGCACGGAAGGCAAGCAAAGAGTAACGGAAGGCAAGGAATGCAATGCAAAGCAAGGCAACGCAAGCAAGTCTATGGCAAGGTGAAAAAAGACTAAGACACGACAACGCAAGGCTAGGCAATGCACGGAAGGCAAGCAAAGAGTAACGGAAGGCAAGGAAGGCAAGGGAAAGCAAGGCAAAGCAAGGGTAACGGAAGGAACGGCACGGCAAGGGGAAACAAGGCTAAGGAACGACAACGCACGGCTAGGCAATGCACGGCAAGGCAAGGAAAGGGTAACGCAAGGCAAGGCACGGTGAGGCAAGGCAAGGCTGATGCACGACAACGCAAGGCTAGGCAATTCACGGCAAGGCAAGGAAAGGGTAACGCAAGGCAAGGCACGGTCAGGCGAGGCAAGGCTAAGGCACGACAACGCAAGGCTAGGCAATGCACGGAAGGCAAGCAAAGAGTAACGGAAGGCAAGGAAGGCAAGGGAAAGCAGGGGAAGGGAAGGGTAAAGGAAAGAACGGCACGGTAAGGGGAAACAAGGCTAAGGCACGACAACGCAGGGCTAGGCAATGCACGGCAAGGCAAGGAAAGGGTAACGCAAGGCAAGGCACGGTGAGGCAAGGCAAGGCTGATGCACGACAACGCAAGGCTAGGCAATTCACGGCAAGGCAAGGAAAGGGTAACGCAAGGCAAGGCACGGTCAGGCGAGGCAAGGCTAAGGCACGACAACGCAAGGCTAGGCAATGCACGGAAGGCAAGCAAAGAGTAACGGAAGGCAAGGAAGGCAAGGGAAAGCAGGGGAAGGGAAGGGTAAAGGAAAGAACGGCACGGTAAGGGGAAACAAGGCTAAGGCACGACAACGCAGGGCTATGCAATGCACGGCAAGGCAAGGAAAGGGTAACGCAAGGCAAGGCACGGTTTGGGGAGGCAAGGCTAATGCACGACAACGCAAGGCTAGGCAATGCACGGAAGGCAAGCAAAGAGTAACGGAAGGCAAGGAAGGCAAGGGAAACCAAGGCAAGGCAAGGGTAACGGAAGGAACGGCTAGGCAAGGGGAAACAAGGCTAAGGCACGGCAACGCAGGGCTAGGCAATGCACTGCAAGGCAAGGAAAGGGTAACGCAAGGCAAGGCACTGTCAGGCGAGGCAAA
Organism: Macrotis lagotis; assembly: GCF_037893015.1. Taxonomy (NCBI): domain Eukaryota; kingdom Metazoa; phylum Chordata; class Mammalia; order Peramelemorphia; family Peramelidae; genus Macrotis; species Macrotis lagotis. The sequence continues at coordinate 79,133 of NW_027422345.1, forward strand.
GCTAATGCACGACATCGCAAGGCTAGGCAGTGCACGGCTAGGCAAGGAAAGAGTAATGGAAGGAAAGGAAGGCAAGGCAAAGCATGGCAAGGCAAGTGTAACAACAGGCACGGCACGGCAAGGGGAAAAAAGGCTAAGGCACGACAACGCAAGGCTAGGCAATGCAGGGCAAGGCAAGGAAAGGGTAACGGAAGGCAAGGCAAGGCAAGGCTAGGCAATGCACGGCAAGGCAAGGAAAGGGTAACGCAAGGCAAGGCACGGTCAGGCGAGGCAAGGCTAAGGCACGACAACGCAAGGCTAGGCAATGCACGGAAGGCAAGCAAAGAGTAACGGAAGGCAAGGAAGGCAAGGGAAAGCAAGGGAAGGCAAGGTTAACGGAAGGAACGGCACGGCAAGGGGAATCAAGGCTAAGGCACGGCAACGCACGGCTAGGCAATGCACGGCAAGGCAAGGAAAGGGTAACGCAAGGCAAGGCACGGTGAGGCAAGGCAAGGCTGATGCACGACAACGCACGGCTAGGCAATGCACGGCAAGGCAAGGAAAGGGTAACGCAAGGCAAGGCACGGTCAGGCAAGGCAAGGCTAAGGCACGACAACGCAAGGCTAAGCAATGCACGGCCAGGCAAGGAAAGTGTAACGCAAGGCAAGGCACGGTAAGGCAAGGCGAGGCTAATGCACGACAACGCACGGCTAGGCAAGACATGGCAAGGCAAGGAAATGGTAATGCAACGCAAGGCACGGTTAGGCGAGACAAGGGTAAGGCACGACAACGCTAGGCTAGGCAATGCACGGAAGGCAAGCAAAGAGAAACGGAAGGCAAGGAATGCAAGGCAAAGCAAGGCAACGCAAGCAAGTCTATGGCAAGGTGAAAAAATGCTAAGGCACGACAACGCAAGGCTAGGCAATGCACGGAAGGCAAGCAAAGAGTAAGGGAATGGAAGGAAGGCAAGGCAAAGCAAGGCAAAGCAAGCAAGGCTATGGCAAGGTGAAACAAGGCTAAGGCACCACAACGCAACGCTAGGCAATGCACGGCCAGCCAAGGAAAAGATAACGCAAGGCAAGGCACTGTCAGGCGAGGCAAGGCTAAGGCACGACAACGCAAGGCTAGGCAATGCACGGAAGGAAAGCAAAGAGTAACGGAAGGCAAGGTATGCAAGGGAAAGCAGGGTAAGGCAAGGGGAACGAAAGGAACGTCACGGTAAGGGGAAACAAGGCTAAGGCACGACAACACAGGGCTAGGCAATGCAGGGCAAGGCAAGGAAATGGTAACGCAAGGCAAGGCACGGTTTGGGGAGGCAAGGCTAATGCACGACAACGCAAGGCTAGGCAGTGCACGGCTAGGCAAGGAAAGAGTAACGGAAGGAAAGGAAGGCAAGGAAAGCAAGGCAATGCAAGTGTAACAAAAGGCAAGGCACGGCAAGGGGAAACAAGGCTATGGAACGGCAACGCACGGCTAGGCAATGCACGGCCAGGCAAGGAAAGGGTAACGCAAGGCAAGGCGCGGTAAGGCAAGACAAGGCTAATGCACGACAACGCACGGGTAGACAATGCACGGCAAGGCAAGGAAAGGGTAACGCAAGGCAAGGCACGGTCAGGCGAGGCAAGGCTAATGCACGACAACGCAAGGCTAGGCAATGCACGGAAGGCAAGCAAAGAGTAACGGAAGGCAAGGAAGGCAAGGGAAACCAAGGCAAGGCAAGTTTATCGGAAGGAACGGCTCGGGAAGGGGAAACAAGGCTAAGGCACGGCAACGCAGGGCTAGGCAATGCAGGGCAAGGCAAGGAAAGGGTAACGCAAGGCAAGGCACGGTTTGGGGAGGCAAGGCTAATGCACGACAACGCAAGGCTAGGCAATGCACGGAAGGCAAGCAAAGAGTAACGGAAGGCAAGGAAGGCAAGGGAAACCAAGGCAAGGCAAGGGTAACGGAAGGATCGGCTAGGCAAGGGGAAACAAGGCTAAGGCACGGCAACGCAGGGCTAGGCAATGCACTGCAAGGCAAGGAAAGGGTAACGCAAGGCAAGGCACAGTCAGGCGAGGCAAAGCTAATGCACGACATCGCAAGGCTAGGCAGTGCACGGCTAGGCAAGGAAAGAGTAATGGAAGGAAAGGAAGGCAAGGCAAAGCAAGGCAAGGCAAGTGTAACAAAAGGCAAGGCACGGCAAGGGGAAAAAAGGCTAAGGAACGACAACGCAAGGCTAGGCAATGCAGGGCAAGGCAAGGAAAGGGTAACGCAAGGCAAGGCACGGTGAGGCAAGGCAAGGCTGATGCACGACAACGCACGGCTAGGCAATGCACGGCAAGGCAAGGAAAGGGTAACGCAAGGCAAGGCACGGTCAGGCGAGGCAAGGCTAAGGCACGACAACGCAAGGCTAGGCAATGCACGGAAGGCAAGCAAAGAGTAACGGAAGGCAAGGAAGGCATGGGAAAGCAAGGCAAGGCAAGGGTAACGGAAGGAACGGCACGGCAAGGGGAAACAAGGCTAAGGCACGACAACGCACGGCTAGGCAATGCAGGGCAAGGCAAGGAAATGGTAACGCAAGGCAAGGCACGGTATGGGGAGGCAAGGCTAATGCACGACAACGCAAGGCTAGGAGGTGCACGGCTAGGCAAGGAAAGAGTAACGGAAGGAAAGGAAGGCAAGGCAAAGCAAGGCAATGCAAGTGTAACAAAAGGCAAGGCACGGCAAGGGGAAACAAGGCTATGGAACGGCAACGCACGGCTAGGCAATGCACGGCCAGGCAAGGAAAGGGTAACGCAAGGCAAGGCGCGGTAAGGCAAGACAAGGCTAATGCACGACAACGCACGGGTAGGCAATGCACGGCAAGGCAAGGAAAGGGTAACGCAAGGCAAGGCACGGTCAGGCGAGGCAAGGCTAATGCACGACAACGCAAGGCTAGGCAATGCACGGAAGGCAAGCAAAGAGTAACGGAAGGCAAGGAATGCAATGCAAAGCAAGGCAACGCAAGCAATGCTATAGCAAGGTGAAAAAAGGCTAAGGCACGACCACGCAAGGCTAGGCAATGCACGGAAGGGAAGCAAAGTGTAACGGAAGGCAAGGAAGGCAAGGCAAAGCAAGGCAACGCAAGCAAGGCTATGGCAAGGTGAAAAAATACTAACACACGACAACGCAAGGCTAGGCAATGCACGGAAGGCAAGCAAAGAGTAAGGGAAGGCAAGGAAGGCAAGGGAAAGCAAGGCAAGGCAAGGGTAACGGAAGGAACGGCACGGCAAGGGGAAACAAGGCTAAGGCACGACAACGAACGGCTAGGCAATGCACTGCAAGGCAAGGAAAGGGTAACGCAAGGAAGGCACGGTGACGCAACGCAAGGCTGATGCACGACAACGCAAGGCTAGGCAATTCACGGAAAGGCAAGGAAAGGGTAACGCAAGGCAAGGCACGGTCAGGCGAGGCAAGGCTAAGGCACGACAACGCAAGGCTAGGCAATGCACGGAAGGCAAGCAAAGAGTAACGGAAGGCAAGGAATGCAAGGGAAAGCAGGGGAAGGCAAGGGTAACGAAAGGAACGGCACGGTAAGGGGAAACAAGGCTAAGGCACGACAACACAGGGCTAGGCAATGCAGGGCAAGGCAAGGTAAGGGTAACGCAAGGCAAGGCACTGTCAGGCGATGCAAGGCTAAGGCACGACAACGCAAGGCTAGGCAATGCACGGAAGGCAAGCAAAGAGGAACGGAACGCAAGGAAGGCAAGGGAATGCAAGGCAAGGCAAGGTTAACGGAAGGAACGGCACGGCAAGGGGAAACAAGGCTAAGGCACGGTAACGCACGGCTAGGCAATGTACGGCAAGGCAAGGAAAGGGTAACGCAAGGCAAGGCACGGTTAGGCGAGGCAAGGCTAAGGCACGACAACGCAAGGCTAGGCAATGCACGGAAGGCAAGCAAAGAGTAACGGAAGGCAAGGAATGCAAGGCAAAGCAAGGCAAAGCAAGCAAGGCTATGGCAAGGTGAAACAAGGCTAAGGCACCACAACGCACGGCTAGGCAATGCACGGCCAGCCAAGGAAAAGGTAACGCAAGGCAAGGCACTCTGAGGAAAGGCAAGGCTAATGCACGATAGCGCAAAGCCAGGCAATGCATGGAAGGCAAGCAAAGAGTAACGGAAGGCAAGGAAGGCAAGGGAAAGCAAGGCAAGGCAAGGGTAACGGAAGGAACGGCACGGCAAGGGGAAACAAGGCTAAGGCACGGCAACGCACGTCTAGGCAATGCACGGCAAGGCAAGGAAAGGGTAACGCAAGGCAAGGCACGGTGAGGCAAGGCAAGGCTGATGCACGACAACGCACGGCTAGGCAATGCACGGCAAGGCAAGGAAAGGGTAACGCAAGGCAAGGCACGGTCAGGCGAGGCAAGGCTAAGGCACGACAACGCAAGGCTAGGCAATGCACGGAAGGCAAGCAAAGAGTAACGGAAGGCAAGGAAGGCAAGGGAAAGCAGGGGAAGGGAAGGGTAACGGAAGGAACGGCACGGTAAGGGGAAACAAGGCTAAGGCACGACAACGCAGGGCTAGGCAATGCACGGCAAGGCAAGGAAAGGGTAACGCAAGGGAAGGCACGGTCAGGCGAGGCAAGGGTAATGCACGACAACGCAAGGCTACGCAGTGCACGGCTAGGCAAGGAAAGAGTAACGGAAGGAAAGGAAGGCCAGGCACAGCAAGGCCAGGCAAGTGTAACAAAAGGCACGGCACGGCAAGGGGAAACAAGGCTAAGGCACGGCAACGCAAGGCTAAGCAATGCACGGCCAGGCAAGGAAAGGGTAACGCAAGGCAAGGCACGGTAAGGCAAGGAGAGGCTAATGCACGACAACGCACGGCTAGGCAATGCACGGCAAGGCAAGGAAAGGGTAACGCAAGGCAAGGCACGGTTACGCGAGGCAAGGCTAAGGCACGACAACGCAAGGCTAGGCAATGCACGGAAGGCAAGCAAAGAGTAACGGAAGGCAAGGAATGCAAGGCAAAGCAAGGCAAAGCAAGCAAGTCTATGGCAAGGTGAAACAAGGCTAAGGCACCACAACGCACGGCTAGGCAATGCACGGCCAGCCAAGGAAAAGGTAACGCAAGGCAAGGCACTCTGGGGCAAGGCAAGGCTAATGCACGACAGCGCAAGGCTAGGCAATGCACGGAAGGCAAGCAAAGAGTAACGGAAGGCAAGAAAGGCAAGGGAAAGCAAGGCAAGGCAAGGGTAACGGAAGGAACGGCACGGCAAGGGGAAACAAGGCTAAGGCACGGCAACGCACGGCTAGGCAATGCAGGGCAAGGCAAGGAAAGGGTAACGCAAGGCAAGGCACGGTGAGGCAAGGCAAGGCTGATGCACGACAACGCACGGCTAGGCAATGCACGGCAAGGCAAGGAAAGGGTAACGCAAGGCAAGGCACGGTCAGCCGAGGCAAGGCTAATGCACGACAACGCAAGGCTAGGCAATGCACGGAAGGCAAGCAAAGAGTAACGGAAGGCAAGGAAGGCAAAGGAAAGCATGGGAAGGGAAGGGTAAAGGAAAGAACGGCACGGTAAGGGGAAACAAGGCTAAGGCACGACAACGCAGGGCTATGCAATGCACGGCAAGGCAAGGAAAGGGTAACGCAAGGCAAGGCACGATTTGGGGAGGCAAGGCTAATGCACGACAACGCAAGGCTAGGCAGTGCACGGCTAGGCAAGGAAAGAGAAATGGATGGAAAGGAAGGCAAGGCAAAGCATGGCAAGGCAAGTGTAACAACAGGCACGGCACGGCAAGGGGAAAAATGGCTAAGGCACGACAACGCAAGGCTAGGCAATGCAGGGCAAGGCAAGGAAAGGGTAACGCAAGGCAAGGCACGGTGAGGCAAGGCAAGGCTGATGCACGACAACGCACGGCTAGGCAATGCACGGCAAGGCAAGGAAAGGGTAACGCAAGGCAAGGCACGGTTAGGCGAGGCAAGGCTAAGGCACGACAACGCAAGGCTAGGCAATGCACGGAAGGCAAGCAAAGAGTAACGGAAGGCAAGGAAGGCAAGGGAAAGCAAGGCAAGGCAAGGGTAACGGAAGGAACGGCACGGCAAGGGGAAACAAGGCTAAGGCACGGCAACGCACGGCTAGGCAATGCAGGGCAAGGCAAGGAAATGGTAACGCAAGGCAAGGCACGGTTTGGGGAGGCAAGGCTAATGCACGACAACGCAAGGCTAGGCAGTGCACGGCTAGGCAAGGAAAGAGTAACGGAAGGAAAGGAAGGCAAGGCAAAGCAAGGCAATGCAAGTGTAACAAAAGGCAAGGCACGGCAAGGGGAAACAAGGCTATGGAACGGCAACGCACGGCTAGGCAATGCACGGCGAGGCAAGGAAAGGGTAACGCAAGGCAAGGCGCGGTAAGGCAAGACAAGGCTAATGCACGACAACGCACGGGTAGGCAATGCACGGCAAGGCAAGGAAAGGGTAACGCAAGGCAAGGCACGGTCAGGCGAGGCAAGGCTAATGCACGACAACGCAAGGCTAGGCAATGCACGGAAGGCAAGCAAAGATTAACGGAATGCAAGGAAGGCAAGGGAAACCAAGGCACGGCAAGATTATCGGAAGGAACGGCTCGGCAAGGGGAAACAAAGCTAAGGCACGGCAACGCAGGGCAAGGCAATGCAGGGCAAGGCAAGGAAAGGGTAACGCAAGGCAAGGCACGGTTTGGGGAGGCAAGGCTAATGCACGACAACGCAAGGCTAGGCAATGCACGGAAGGCAAGCAAAGAGTAACGGAATGCAAGGAATGCAATGCAAAGCAAGGCAACGCAAGCAAGGCTATAGCAAGGTGAAAATAGGCTAAGGCACGACCACGCAAGGCTAGGCAATGCACGGAAGGGAAGCAAAGTGTAACAGAAGGCAAGGAAGGCAAGGCAAAGCAAGGCAACGCAAGCAAGGCTATGGCAAGGTGAAAAAATACTAAGACACGACAACGCAAGGCTAGGCAATGCACGGAAGGCAAGCAAAGAGTAAGGGAAGGCAAGGAAGGCAAGGGAAAGCAAGGCAAGGCAAGGGTAACGGAAGGAACGGCACGGCAAGGGGAAACAAGGCTAAGGCACGACAACGAACGGCTAGGCAATGCACTGCAAGGCAAGGAAAGGGTAACGCAAGGAAGGCACGGTGACGCAAGGCAAGGCTGATGCACGACAACGCAAGGCTAGGCAATTCACGGCAAGGCAAGGAAAGGGTAACGCAAGGCAAGGCACGGTCAGGCGAGGCAAGGCTAAGGCACGACAACGCAAGGCTAGGCAATGCACGGAAGGCAAGCAAAGAGTAACGGAAGGCAAGGAATGCAAGGGAAAGCAGGGGAAGGCAAGGGTAACGAAAGGAACGGCACGGTAAGGGGAAACAAGGCTAAGGCACGACAACACAGGGCTAGGCAATGCAGGGCAAGGCAAGGTAAGGGTAACGCAAGGCAAGGCACTGTCAGGCGATGCAAGGCTAAGGCACGACAACGCAAGGCTAGGCAATGGACGGAAGGCAAGCAAAGAGGAACGGAACGCAAGGAAGGCAAGGGAATGCAAGGCAAGGCAAGGTTAACGGAGGAACGGCACGGCAAGGGGAAACAAGGCTAAGGCACGGTAACGCACGGCTAGGCAATGCAGGGCAAGGCAAGGAAATGGTAACGCAAGGCAAGGCACGGTTTGGGGAGGCAAGGCTAATGCACGACAACGCAAGGATAGGCAGTGCACGGCTAGGCAAGGAAAGAGTAACGGAAGGAAAGGAAGGCAAGGCAAAGCAAGGCAAGGCAAGTGTAACAAAAGGCAAGGCACGGCAAGGGGAAACAAGGCTAAGGAACGGCAACGCACGGCTAGGTAATGCACGGCCAGGCAAGGAAAGGGTAACGCAAGGCAAGGCACGGTAAGGCAAGACAAGGCTAATGCACGACAACGCACGGGTAGGCAATGCACGGCAAGGCAAGGAAAGGGTAACGCAAGGCAAGGCACGGTCAGGCGAGGCAAGGCTAATGCACGACAACGCAAGGCTAGGCAATGCACGGAAGGCAAGCAAAGAGTAACGGAAGGCAAGGAAGGCAAGGGAAAGCAGGGGAAGGCAAGGGTAACGAAAGGAACGGCACGGTAAGGGGAAACAAGGCTTAGGCACGACAACACAGGGCTAGGCAATGCAGGGCAAGGCAAGGTAAGGATAACGCAAGGCAAGGCACGGTCAGGCGAGGCAAGGCTAAGGCACGACAACGCAAGGCTAGGCAATGCACGGAAGGCAAGAAAAGAGTAACGGAACGCAAGGAATGCAAGGGAATGTAAGGCAAGTCAAGGTTAACGGAAGGAACGGCTCGGCAAGGGGAAACAAGGCTAAGGCACGGCAACGCAGGGCTAGGCAATGCACGGCAAGGCAAGGAAAGGGTAACGCAAGGCAAGGCACTGTCACGCGAGGCAAAGCTAATGCACGACATCGCAAGGCTAGGCAGTGCACGGCTAGGCAAGGAAAGAGTAATGGAAGGAAAGAAGGCAAGGCAAAGCATGGCAAGGCAAGTGTAACAACAGGCACGGCACGGCAAGGAGAAAAAAGGCTAAGGCACGACAACGCAAGGCTAGGCAATGCAGGGCAAGGCAAGGAAAGGGTAACGCAAGGCAAGGCACGGTGAGGCAAGGCAAGGCTGATGCACGACAACGCAAGGCTAGGCAATGCACGGCAAGGCAAGGAAAGGGTAAGGCAAGGCAAGGCACGGTTAGGCGAGGCAAGGCTAAGGCACGACAACGCTAGGCTAGGCAATGCACGGAAGGCAAGCAAAGAGAAACGGAAGGCAAGGAATGCAAGGCAAAGCAAGGCAACGCAAGCAAGTCTATGGCAAGGTGAAAAAAGGCTAAGGCACGACAACGCAAGGCTAGGCAATGCTCGGAAGGCAAGCAAAGAGTAACGGAATGGAAGGAAGGCAAGGAAAAGCAAGGCAAAGCAAGCAAGGCTATGGCAAGGTGAAACAAGGCTAAGGCACCACAACGCAAAGCTAGGCAATTCACGGCCAGCCAAGGAAAAGGTAACGCAAGGCAAGGCACTGTCAGGCGAGGCAAGGCTAAGGCACGACAACGCAAGGCTAGGCAATGCACGGAAGGAAAGCAAAGAGTACCGGAAGGCAAGGAATGCAAGGGAAAGCAGGGGAAGGCAAGGGTAACGAAAGGAACGTCACGGTAAGGGGAAACAAGGCTAAGGCACGACAACACATGGCTAGGCAATGCAGGGCAAGGCAAGGTACGGGTAACGCAAGGCAAGGCACGGTCAGGCGAGGCAAGGCTAAGGCACGACAACGCAAGGCTAGGCAATGCACGGAAGGCAAGCAAAGAGTAACGGAACGCAAGGAAGGCAAGGGAAAGCAAGGGAAGGCAAGGTTAACGGAAGGAACGGCACGGCAAGGGGAAACAAGGCTAAGGCACGGCAACGCACGGCTAGGCAATGCAGGGCAAGGCAAGGAAATGGTAACGCAAGGGAAGGCACGGTTTGGGGAGGCAAGGCTAATGCACGACAACGCAAGGCTAGGCAGTGCACGGCTAGGCAAGGAAAGAGTAACGGAAGGAAAGGAAGGCAAGGCAAAGCAAGGCAATGCAAGTGTAACAAAAGGCAAGGCACGGCAAGGGGAAACAAGGCTATGGAACGGCAACGCACGGCTAGGCAATGCACGGCCAGGCAAGAAAAGGGTAACGCAAGGCAAGGCGCGGTAAGGCAAGAGAAGGCTAATGCACGACAACGCACGGGTAGGCAATGCACGGCAAGGCAAGGAAAGGGTAACGCAAGGCAAGGCACGGTCAGGCGAGGCAAGGCTAATGCACGACAACGCAAGGCTAGGCAATGCACGGAAGGCAAGCAAAGAGTAACGGAAGGCAAGGAAGGCAAGGGAAACCAAGGCAAGGCAAGGGTAACGGAAGGAACGGCTCGGCAAGGGGAAACATGGCTAAGGCACGGCAACGCAGGGCTAGGCAATGCACGGCAAGGCAGGGAAAGGGTAACGCAAGGCAAGGCACTGTCAGGCGAGGCAAAGCTAATGCACGACATCGCAAGGCTAGGCAGTGCACGGCTAGGCAAGGAAAGAGTAATGGAAGGAAAGGAAGGCAAGGCAAAGCATGGCAAGGCAAGTGTAACAACAGGCACGGCACGGCAAGGGGAAAAAAGGCTAAGGCACGACAACGCAAGGCTAGGCAATGCAGGGCAAGGCAAGGAAAGCGTAACGCAAGGCAAGGCACGGTGAGGCAAGGCAAGGCTGATGCACGACAACGCACGGCTAGGCAATGCACGGCAAGGCAAGGAAAGGGTAACGCAAGGCAAGGCACGGTTAGGCGAGGCAAGGCTAAGGCACGACAACGCAAGGCTAGGCAATGCACGGAAGGCAAGCAAAGAGTAACGGAAGGCAAGGAAGGCAAGGGAAAGCAGGGGAAGGGAAGGGTAACGGAAGGAACGGCACGGTAAGGGGAAACAAGGCTAAGGCACGACAACGCACGGCTAGGCAATGCACGGCAAGGCAAGGAAAGGGTAACGCAAGGCAAGGCACGGTTAGGCGAGGCAAGGATAAGGTACGACAACGCAAGGCTACGCAGTGCACGGCTAGGCAAGGAAAGAGTAACGGAAGGAAAGGAAGGCAAGGCACAGCAAGGCCAGGCAAGTGTAACAAAACGCACGGCACGGCAAGGGGAAACAAGGCTAAGGCACGGCAACGCAAGGCTAAGCAATGCACGGCCAGGCAAGGAAAGGGTAACGCAAGGCAAGGCACGGTAAGGCAAGGCGAGGCTAATGCACGACAACGCACGGCTAGGCAATGCACGGCAAGGCAAGGAAAGGGTAACGCAAGGCAAGGCACGGTTAGGCGAGGCAAAGCTAAGGCACGACAACGCAAGGCTAGGCAATGCACGGAAGGCAAGCAAAGAGTAACGGAAGGCAAGGAATGCAAGGCAAAGCAAGGCAAAACAAGCAAGGCTATGGCAAGGTGAAACAAGGCTAAGGCACCACAACGCACGGCTAGGTAATGCACGGCCAGCCAAGGAAAAGGTAACGCAAGGCAAGGCACTCTGAGGCAAGGCAAGCCTAATGCACGACAGCGCAAGGCTAGGCAATGCACGGAAGGCAAGCAAAGAGTAACGGAAGGCAAGGAAGGCAAGGGAAAGCAAGGCAAGGCAAGGGTAACGGAAGGAACGGCACGGAAAGTGGAAACAAGGCTAAGGCACGGCAACGCACGGCTAGGCAATGCACGGCAAGGCAAGGAAAGGGTAACGCAAGGCAAGGGACGGTGAGGCAAGGCAAGGCTGATGCACGACAACGCACGGCTAGGCAATGCACGGCAAGGCAAGGAAAGGGTAACGCAAGGCAAGGCACGGTCAGGCGAGGCAAGGCTAAGGTACGACAACGCAAGGCTAGGCAATGCACGGAAGGCAAGCAAAGAGTAACGGAAGGCAAGGAAGGCAAGGGAAAGCAAGGCAAGGCAAGGGTAACGGAAGGAACGGCTCGGCAAGGGGAAACAAGGCTAAGGCATGGCAACGAAGGGCTAGGCAATGCACGGCAAGGCAAGGAAAGGGTAACGCAAGGCAAGGCACTTTCAGGCGAGGCAAAGCTAATGCACGACATCGCAAGGCTAGGCAGTGCACGGCTAGGCAAGGAAAGAGTAATGGAAGGAAAGGAAGGCAAGGCAAAGCATGGCAAGGCAAGTGTAACAACAGGCACGGCACGGCAAGGGGAAAAAAGGCTAAGGCACGACAACGCAAGGCTAGGCAATGCAGGGCAAGGCAAGGAAAGGGTAACGCAAGGCAAGGCACGGTGAGGCAAGGCAAGGCTGATGCACGACAACGCACGGCTAGGCAATGCACGGCAAGGCAAGGAAAGGGTAACGCAAGGCAAGGCACGGTTAGGCGAGGCAAGGCTAAGGCACGACAACGCAAGGCTAGGCAATGCACGGAAGGCAAGCAAAGAGTAACGGAAGGCAAGGAAGGCAAGGGAAAGCAGGGGAATGGAAGGGTAACGGAAGGAACGGCACGGTAAGGGGAAACAAGGCTAAGGCACGACAACGCACGGCTAGGCAAGGCACGGCAAGGCAAGGAAAGGGTAACGCAAGGCAAGGCACGGTGAGGCAAGGCAAGGCTAATGCACGACAACGCACGGCTAGGCAAGGCACGGCAAGGCAAGGAAAGGGTAACGCAAGTCAAGGCACGGTCAGGCGAGGCAAGGCTACGGCACGACAACGCAAGGCTAGGTAATGCACGGAAGGCAAGAAAAGAGTAACGGAATGCAAGGAAGGCAAGGGAAAGCAGGGGAATGGAAGGGTAACGGAAGGAACGGCACGGTAATGGGAAACAAGGCTAAGGCACGACAACGCAGGGCTAGGCAATGCACGGCAAGGCAAGGAAAGGGTAACGCAAGGGAAGGCACGGTCAGCCGAGGCAAGGGTAATGCACGACAACGCAAGGCTACGCAGTGCACGGCTAGGCAAGGAAAGAGTAACGGAAGGAAAGGAAGGCCAGGCACAGCAAGGCCAGGCAAGTGTAACAAAAGGCACGGCACGGCAAGTGGAAAAATGGCTAAGGCACGGCAACGCAAGGCTAAGCAATGCACGGCCAGGCGAGGAAAGGGTAACGCAAGGCAAGGCACGGTAAGGCAAGGCGAGGCTAATGCACGACAACGCACGGCTAGGCAATGCACGGCAAGGCAAGGAAAGGGTAACGCAAGGCAAGGCACGGTTAGGCGAGGCAAGGCTAAGGCACGACAACGCAAGGCTAGGCAATGCACGGAAGGCAAGCAAAGAGAAACGGAAGGCAAGTAATGCAAGGCAAAGCAAGGCAACGCAAGCAAGTCTATGGCAAGGTGAAAAAAGGCTAAGGCACGACAACGCAAGGCTAGGCAATGCACGGAAGGCAAGCAAAGAGTAACGGAATGGAAGGAATGTAAGGCAAAGCAAGGCAAAGCAAGCATGGCTATGGCAAGGTGAAACAAGGCTAAGGCACCACAACGCACGGCTAGGCAATGCACGGCCAGCCAAGGAAAAGTTAACGCAAGACTAGGCACGGTAAGGCAAGACAAGGCTAATGCACGACAACGCACGGGTAGGCAATGCACGGAAGGCAAGCAAAGAGTAACGGAACGCAAGGAAGGCAAGGGAAAGCAAGGCAAGGCAAGGTTAACGGAAGGAACGGCTCGGCAAGGGGAAACAAGGCTAAGGCACGGCAACGCAGGGCTAGGCAATGCACGGCAAGGCAAGGAAAGGGTAACGCAAGGCAAGGCACTGTCAGGCGAGGCAAAGCTAATGCACGACATCGCAAGGCTAGGCAGTGCACGGCTAGGTAAGGAAAGAGTAATGGAAGGAAAGGAAGGCAAGGCAAAGCATGGCAAGGCAAGTGTAACAACAGGCACGGCACGGCAAGGAGAAAAAAGGCTAAGGCACGACAACGCAAGGCTAGGCAATGTAGGGCAAGGCAAGAAAAGGGTAACGCAAGGCAAGGCACGGTGAGGCAAGGCAAGGCTGATGCACGACAACGCACGGCTAGGCAATGCACGGCAAGGCAAGGAAAGGGTAACGCAAGGGAAGGCACGGTCATGCGAGGCAAGGGTAATGCACGACAACACAAGGCTACGTAGTGCACGGCTAGGCAAGGAAAGAGTAACGGAAGGAAAGGAAGGCCAGGCAAAGCAAGGCAAGGCAAGTGTAACAAAAGGCACGGCACGGCAAGGGGAAACAAGGCTAAGGCACGGCAACGCAAGGCTAAGCAATGCACGGCCAGGCAAGGAAAGGGTAAGGCAAGGCAAGGCACGGTAAGGCAAGGCGAGGCTAATGCACGACAACGCACGGCTAGGCAATGCACGGCAAGGCAAGGAAAGGGTAACGCAAAGAAAGGCACTGTTAGGCGAGGCAAGGCTAAGGCACGACAACGCAAGGCTAGGCAATGCACGGAAGGCAAGCAAAGAGTAACGGAAGGCAAGGAATGCAAGGCAAAGCAAGGCAAAGCAAGCAAGGCTATGGCAAGGTGAAACAAGGCTAAGGCACCACAACGCACGGCTAGGCAATGCACGGCCAGCCAAGGAAAAGGTAACGCAAGGCAAGGCACTCTGAGGCAAGGCAAGGCTAATGCACGACAACGCAAGGCTAGGCAATGCACGGAAGGCAAGCAAAGAGTAACGGAAGGCAAGGAAGGTAAGGGAAAGCAAGGCAAGGCAAGGGTAACGGAAGGAACGGCACGGCAAGGGGAAACAAGGCTAAGGCACGGCAACGCACGGCTAGGCAATGCACGGCAAGGCAAGGAAAGGGTAACGCAAGGCAAGGCACGGTGAGGCAAGGCAAGGCTGATGCACGACAACGCACGGCTAGGCAATGCACGGCAAGGCAAGGAAAGGGTAACGCAAGGCAAGGCACGGTCAGGCGAGGCAAGGCTAAGGCACGACAACGCAAGGCTAGGCAATGCACGGCAAGGCAAGGAAAGGGTAACGCAAGGCAAGGCACGGTCAGGCGAGGCAAGGGTAATGCACGACAACGCAAGGCTACGCAGTGCACGGCTAGGCAAGGAAAGAGTAACGGAAGGAAAGGAAGGCAGGGCAAAGCAAGGCAAGGCAAGTGTAACAAAAGGCACGGCACGGCAAGGGGAAACAAGGCTAAGGAACGGCAACGCAAGGCTAAGCAATGCACGGCCATGGAAGGAAAGGGTAACGCAAGGCCAGGCACGGTAAGGCAAGGCGAGGCTAATGCACGACCACGCACGGCTAGGCAATGCACGGCAAGGCAAGGAAAGGGTAACGCAAGGCAAGGCACGGTTAGGCGAGGCAAGGCTAAGGCACGACAACGCAAGGCTATGCAATGCACGGAAGGCAAGCAAAGAGTAACGGAAGGCAAGGAATGCAATGCAAAGCAAGGCAAAGCAAGCAAGGCTATGGCAAGGTGAAACAAGGCTAAGGCACGACAACGCAAGGCTAGGCACGGTAAGGCAAGGCGAGGCTAATGCACGACAACGCACGGCTAGGCAATGCACGGCAAGGCAAGGAAAGGGTAACGCAAAGCAAGGCACGGTTAGGCGAGGCAAGGCAAAGGCACGACAACGCAAGGCTAGGCAATGCACGGAAGGCAAGCAAAGAGTAACGGAAGGCAAGGAATGCAAGGCAAAGCAAGGCAAAGCAAGCAAGGCTATGGCAAGGTGAAACAAGGCTAAGGCACCACAACGCACGGCTAGGCAATGCACGGCCAGCCAAGGAAAAGGTAACGCAAGGCAAGGCACTCTGAGGCAAGGCAAGGCTAATGCACGACAGCGCAAGGCTAGGCAATGCACGGAAGGCAAGCAAAGAGTAACGGAAGGCAAGGAAGGCAAGGGAAAGCAAGGCAAGGCAAGGGTAACGGAAGGAACGGCACGGCAAGGGGAAACAAGGCTAAGGCACGGCAACGCACGGCTAGGCAATGCACGGCAAGGCAAGGAAAGGGTAACGCAAGGCAAGGCACGGTGAGGCAAGGCAAGGCTGATGCACGACAACGCACGGCTAGGCAATGCACGGCAAGGCAAGGAAAGGGTAACGCAAGGCAAGGCACGGTCAGGCGAGGCAAGGCTAAGGCACGACAACGCAAGGCTAGGCAATGCACGGAAGGCAAGCAAAGAGTAACGGAAGGCAAGGAAGGCAAGGGAAACCAAGGCAAGGCAAGGGTATCGGAAGGAACGGCTCGGCAAGGGGAAACAAGGCTAAGGCACGGCAACGCAGGGCTAGGCAATGCAGGGCAAGGCAAGGAAAGGGTAACGCAAGGCAAGGCACGGTCAGGGGAGGCAAGGCTAAGGCACGACAATGCAAGGAAAGGGTAACGGAAGGCAAGGCACGGTAAGGCAAGGCAAGGCTAAGGCACGACAACGCAAGGCTAGGCAATGCACGGCAAGGCAAGGAAAGGGTAAGGCAAGGCAAGGCACGGTCAGGCAAGGCAAGGCTAAGGCACGACAACGCTCGGCTAGGCAATGCACGGAAGGCAAGCAAAGAGTAACGGAAGGCAAGGAAGGCAAGGCAAAGCAAGGCAAGGCAAGCAAGTCTATGGCAAGGTGAAACAAGGCTAAGGCACTACAACGCAAGGCTAGGCAATGCACGGAAGGCAAGCAAAGAGTAACGGAAGGCAAGGAAGGCAAGGTGAAAGCAAGGCAAGGCAAGCAAGGCTATGGCAAGGTGAATCAATGATAAGGCACGACAACGCAAAGCTAGGCAATGCACGGCAAGGCAAGGAAAGGGTAACGCAAGGCAAGACACGGTCAGGCGAGGCAAGGCTAAGGCATGACAACGCAAGGCTAGGCAATGCACGGAAGGAAAGCAAAGAGTAACGGAAGGCAAGGAATGCAAGGGAAAGCAAGGGAAGGCAAGGGTAACGAAAGGAACGTCACGGTAAGGGGAAACAAGGCTAAGGCACGACAACACAGGGCTAGGCAATGCAGGGCAAGGCAAGGTATGGGTAACGCAAGGCAAGGCACGGTCAGGCGAGGCAAGGCTAAGGCACGACAACGCAAGGATAGGCAATGCACGGAAGGCAAGCAAAGAGTAACGGAACGCAAGGAAGGCAAGGGAAAGCAAGGGAAGGCAAGGTTAACGGAAGGAACGGCACGGCAAGGGGAAACAAGGCTAAGGCACGGCAACGCACGGCTAGGCAATGCAGGGCAAGGCAAGGAAATGGTAACGCAAGGCAAGGCACGGTTTGGGGAGGCAAGGCTAATGCACGACAACGCAAGGCTAGGCAGTGCACGGCTAGGCAAGGAAAGAGTAACGGAAGGAAAGGAAGGCAAGGCAAAGCAAGGCAATGCAAGTGTAACAAAAGGCAAGGCACGGCAAGGGGAAACAAGGCTATGGAACGGCAACGCACGGCTAGGAAATGCACGGCCAGGCAAGGAAAGGGTAACGCAAGGCAAGGCGCGGTAAGGCAAGAGAAGGCTAATGCACGACAACGCACTGGTAGGCAATGCACGGCAAGGCAAGGAAAGGGTAACGCAAGGCAAGGCACGGTCAGGCGAGGCAAAGCTAATGCACGACAACGCAAGGCTAGGCAATGCACGGAAAGCAAGCAAAGAGTAACGGAAGGCAAGGAAGGCAAGGGAAACCAAGGCAAGGCAAGTTTATCGGAAGGAACGGCTCGGCAAGGGGAAACAAGGCTAAGGCACTGCAACGCAGGGCTAGGCAATGCAGGGCAAGGCAAGGAAAGGGTAACGCAAGGCAAGGCACGGTTTGGGGAGGCAAGGCTAATGCACGACAACGCAAGGCTAGGCAATGCACGGAAGGCAAGCAAAGAGTAACGGAAGGCAAGGAATGCAATGCAAAGCAAGGCAACGCAAGCAAGGCTATAGCAAGGTGAAAAAAGGCTAAGGCACGACCACGCAAGGCTAGGCAATGCACGGAAGGGAAGCAAAGAGTAACGGAAGGCAAGGAAGGCAAGGCAAAGCAAGGCAACGCAAGCAAGGCTATGGCAAGGTGAAAAAAGGCTAAGGCACGACAACGGAAGGCAAGCAAAGAGTAACGGAAGGCAAGGAAGGCAAGGGAAAGCAAGGCAAGGCAAGGGTAACGGAAGGAACGGCACGACAAGGGGAAACAAGGCTTAGGCACGACAACACAGGGCTAGGCAATGCAGGGCAAGGCAAGGTAAGGGTAACGCAAGGCAAGGCACGGTCAGGCGAGGCAAGGCTAATGCACGACAACGCAAGGCTAGGCAATGCACGGCAAGGCAAGGAAAGGGTAACGCAAGGCAAGGCACGGTCAGGCGAGGCAAGGCTAAGGCACGACAACGCAAGGCTAGGCAATGCACGGAAGGCAAGCAAAGCGTAACGGAAGGCAAGGAATGCAAGGGAAAGCAGGGGAAGGCAAGGGTAACGAAAGGAACGGCACGGTAAGGGGAAACAAGGCTTAGGCACGACAACACAGGGCTAGGCAATGCAGGGCAAGGCAAGGTAAGGGTAACGCAAGGCAAGGCACGGTCAGGCGAGGCAAGGCTAAGGCACGACAACGCAAGGCTAGGCAATGCACGGAAGGCAAGCAAAGAGTAACGGAACGCAAGGAAGGCAAGGGAATGCAAGGCAAGGCAAGGTTAACGGAAGGAACGGCACGGCAAGGGGAAACAAGGCTAAGGCACGGTAACGCACGGCTAGGCAATGCAGGGCAAGGCAAGGAAAGGGTAACGCAAGGCAAGGCACGGTCAGGCGAGGCAAGGCTAAGGCACGACAACGCAAGGCTAGGCAATGCACGGCAAGGCAAGGAAAGGGTAACGCAAGGCAAGGCACGGTCAGGCGAGGCAAGGGTAATGCACGACAACGCAAGGCTACGCAGTGCACGGCTAGGCAAGGAAAGAGTAACGGAAGGAAAGGAAGGCAAGGCAAAGCAAGGCAAGGCAAGTGTAACAAAAGGCACGGCACGGCAAGGGGAAACAAGGCTAAGGTACGGCAACGCAAGGCTAAGCAATGCACGGCCAGGGAAGGAAAGGGTAACGCAAGGCAAGGCACGGTAAGGCAAGGCGAGGCTAATGCACGACCACGCACGGCTAGGCAATGCACGGCCAGCCAAGGAAAAGTTAACGCAAGACTAGGCACGGTAAGGCAAGACAAGGCTAATGCACGACAACGCACGGGTAGGCAATGCACGGAAGGCAAGCAAAGAGTAACGGAACGCAAGGAAGGCAAGGGAATGCAAGGCAAGGCAAGGTTAACGGAAGGAACGGCTCGGCAAGGGGAAACAAGGCTAAGGCACGGCAACGCAGGGCTAGGCAATGCACGGCAAGGCAAGGAAAGGGTAACGCAAGGCAAGGCACGGTTAGGCGAGGCAAGGCTAAGGCACGACAACGCAAGGCTATGCAATGCACGGAAGGCAAGCAAAGAGTAACGGAAGGCAAGGAATGCAATGCAAAGCAAGGCAAAGCAAGCAAGGCTATGGCAAGGTGAAACAAGGCTAAGGCACCACAACGCACGGCTAGGCAATGCACGGCCAGCCAAGGAAAAGTTAACGCACGACAAGGCACGGTAAGGCAAGACAAGGCTAAGGCACGACAACGCACGGGTAGGCAATGCACGGCAAGGCAAGGAAAGGGTAAAGCAAGGGAAGGCACGGTCAGGCGAGGCAAGGCTAAGGCACGACAACGCAAGGCTAGGCAATGCACGGAAGGCAAGCAAAGAGTAACGGAAGGCAAGGAAGGCAAGGGAAAGCAAGGCAAGGCAAGGGTAACGGAAGGAACGGCACGGTAAGGGGAAACAAAGCTAAGGCACGACAATGCAGGGCTAGGCAATGCACGGCAAGGCAAGGAAAGGGTAACGCAAGGCAAAGCACTGTCAGGCGAGGCAAAGCTAATGCACGACATCGCAAGGCTAGGCAGTGCACGGCTAGGCAAGGAAAGAGTAATGGACGAAAGGAAGGCAAGGCAAAGCATGGCAAGGCAAGTGTAACAACAGGCACGGCACGGCAAGGGGAAAAAAGGCTAAGGCACGACAACGCAAGGCTAGGCAATGCAGGGCAAGGCAAGGAAAGGGTAACGCAAGGCAAGGCACGGTGAGGCAAGGCAAGGCTGATGCACGACAACGCACGGCTAGGCAATGCACGGCAAGGCAAGGAAAGGGTAACGCAAAGCAAGGCACGGTCAGGCGAGGCAAGGCTAATGCACGACAATGCAAGGCTAGGCAATGCACGGAAGGCAAGCAAAGAGTAACGGAAGGCAAGGAAGGCAAGGGAAAGCAAGGCAAGGCAAGGGTAACGGAAGGAACGGCACGGTAAGGGGAAACAAAGCTAAGGCACGACAATGCAGGGCTAGGCAATGCACGGCAAGGCAAGGAAAGGGTAACGCAAGGCAAAGCACTGTCAGGCGAGGCAAAGCTAATGCACGACATCGCAAGGCTAGGCAGTGCACAACTAGGCAAGGAAAGAGTAATGGAAGGAAAGGAAGGCAAGGCAAAGCATGGCAAGGCAAGTGTAACAACAGGCACGGCACGGCAAGGGGAAAAAAGGCTAAGGCACGACAACGCAAGGCTAGGCAATGCAGGGCAAGGCAAGGAAAGGTAACGCAAGGCAAGGCACGGTGAGGCAAGGCAAGGCTGATGCACGACAACGCACGGCTAGGCAATGCACGGCAAGGCAAGGAAAGGGTAACGCAAGGCAAGGCACGGTTAGGCGAGGCAAGGCTAAGGCACGACAACGCAAGGCTAGGCAATGCACGGAAGGCAAGCAAAGAGTAACGGAAGGCAAGGCAAGGGTAACGGAAGGAACGGCACGGCAAGGGGAAACAAGGCTAAGGCACGGCAACGCACGGCTAGGCAATGCACGGCAAGGCAAGGAAAGGGTAACGCAAAGCAAGGCACGGTGAGGCAAGGCAAGGCTGATGCACGACAAAGCACGGCTAGGCAATGCACGGCAAGGCAAGGAAAGGGTAACGCAAGGCAAGGCACGGTCAGGCGAGGCAAGGCTACCGCACGACAACGCAAGGCTCGGCAATGCACGGAAGGCAAGCAAAGAGTAACGGAAGGCAAGGAAGGCAAGGGAAAGCAGGGGAAGGGAAGGGTAACGGAAGGAACGGCACGGTAAGGGGAAACAAGGCTAAGGCACGACAACGCAGGGCTAGGCAATGCACGGCAAGGCAAGGAAAGGGTAACGCAAGGGAAGGCACGGTCAGGCGAGGCAAGGGTAATGCACGACAACGCAAGGCTACGCAGTGCACGGCTAGGCAAGGAAAGAGTAACGGAAGGAAAGGAAGGCCAGGCACAGCAAGGCCAGGCAAGTGTAACAAAAGGCACGGCACGGCAAGGGGAAAAATGGCTAAGGCTCGGCAACGCAAGGCTAAGCAATGCACGGCCAGGCAAGGAAGGGGTAACGCAAGGCAAGGCACGGTAAGGCAAGGCGAGGCTAATGCACGACAACGCACGCCTAGGCAATGCACCGCAAGGCAAGGAAAGGGTAACGCAAGGCAAGGCAAGGTTAACGGAAGGAACGGCACGGCAAGGGGAAACAAGGCTAAGGCACGGTAACGCACGGCTAGGCAATGCAGGGCAAGGCAAGAAAAGGGTAACGCAAGGCAAGGCACGGTCAAGCGAGGCAAGGCTAAGGCACGACAACGCAAGGTTAGGCAATGCACGGCAAGGCAAGGAAAGGGTAACGCAAGGCAAGGCACGGTCAGGCGAGGCAAGGGTAATACACGACAACGCAAGGCTACGCAGTGCACGGCTAGGCAAGGAAATAGTAACGGAAGGAAAGGAAGGCAAGGCAAAGAAAGGCAAGGCAAGTGTAACAAAAGGCACGGCACGGCAAGGGGAAACAAGGCTAAGGCACGGCAACGCAAGGCTAAGCAATGCACAGCCAGGGAAGGAAAGGGTAACGCAAGGCAAGGCACGGTAAGGCAAGGCGAGGCTAATGCACGACCACGCACGGCTAGGCAATGCACGGCAAGGCAAGGAAAGGGTAACGCAAGACAAGGCACGGTTAGGCGAGGCAAGGCTAAGGCACGACAACGCAAGGCTATGCAATGCACGGAAGGCAAGCAAAGAGTAACGGAAGGAAAGGAATGCAATGCAAAGCAAGGCAAAGCAAGCAAGGCTATGGCAAGGTGAAACAAGGCTAAGGCACCACAACGCACGGCTAGGCAATGCACGGCCAGCCAAGGAAAAGTTAACGCAAGACAAGGCACGGTAAGGCAAGACAAGGCTAATGCACGACAACGCACGGGTAGGCAATGCACGGGAGGCAAGCAAAGAGTAACGGAACGCAAGGAAGGCAAGGGAATGCAAGGCAAGGCAAGGTTAACGGAAGGAACGGCTCGGCAAGGGGAAACAAGGCTAAGGCACGGCAACGCAGGGCTAGGCAATGCACGGCAAGGCAAGGAAACGGTAACGCAAGGCAAGGCACTGTCAGGCGAGGCAAAGCTAATGCACGACATCGCAAGGCTAGGCAGTGCACGGTTAGGCAAGGAAAGAGTAATGGAAGGAAAGGAAGGCAAGGCAAAGCATGGCAAGGCAAGTGTAACAACAGGCACGGCACGGCAAGGAGAAAAAAGGCTAAGGCACGACAACGCAAGGCTAGGCAATGTAGGGCAAGGCAAGGAAAGGGTAACGCAAGGCAAGGCACGGTGAGGCAAGGCAAGGCTGATGCACGACAACGCACGGCTAAGCAATGCACGACAAGGCAAGGAAAGGGTAACGCAAAGCAAGGCACGGTTAGGCGAGGCAAGGCTAAGGCACCACAACGCAAGGCTAGGCAATGCACGTAAGGCAAGCAAAGAGTAACGGAAGGCAAGGAATGCAAGGCAAAGCAAGGCAAAGCAAGCAAGGCTATGGCAAGGTGCAAGAAGGCTAAGGCACCACAACGCACGGCTAGGCAATGCACGGCCAGGCAAGGAAAGGGTAACGCAAGGCAAGGCACGGTAAGGCAAGACAAGGCTAATGCACGACAACGCAAGGCTAGGCAATGCACGGAAGGCAAGCAAAGAGTAACGGAAGGCAAGGAAGGCAAGGGAAAGCAAGGCAAGGCAAGGGTAACGGAAGGAACGGCACGGAAAGGGGAAACAAGGCTAAGGCACGACAACGCACGGCTAGGCAATGCACGGCAAGGCAAGGAAAGGGTAACGCAAGGCAAGGCACGGTCAGGCGAGGCAAGGCTAATGCACGACAACGCAAGGCTAGGCAATGCACGGAAGGCAAGCAAAGAGTAACGGAAGGCAAGGAAGGCAAGGGAAACCAAGGCAAGGCAAGGGTAACGGAAGGAACGGCTCGGCAAGGGGAAACAAGGCTAAGGCACGGCAACGCAGGGCTAGGCAATGCACGGCAAGGCAAGGAAAGGGTAACGCAAGGCAAGGCACTGTCAGGCGAGGCAAAGCTAATGCACGACATCGCAAGGCTAGGCAGTGCACGGCTAGGCAAGGAAAGAGTAATGGAAGGAAAGGAAGGCAAGGCAAAGCATGGCAAGGCAAGTGTAACAACAGGCACGGCACGGCAAGGGGAAACAAGGCTAAGGCACGACAACGCAGGGCTAGGCAATGCAGGGCAAGGCAAGGAAAGGGTAACGCAAGGCAAGGCACGGTGAGGCAAGGCAAGGCTGATGCACGACAACGCACGGCTAGGCAATGCACGGCAAGGCAAGGAAAGGGTAACGCAAGGCAAGGCACGGTTAGGCGAGGCAAGGCTAAGGCACGACAACGCAAGGCTAGGCAATGCACGGAAGGCAAGCAAAGAGTAACGGAAGGCAAGGAAGGCAAGGGAAAGCAAGGCAAGGGTAACGGAAGGAACGGCACGGCAAGGGGAAACAAGGCTAAGGCACGGCAACGCACGGCTAGGCAATGCACGGCAAGGCAAGGAAAGGGTAACGCAAGGCAAGGCACGGTGAGGCAAGGCAAGGCTAAGGCACGACAACGCACGGCTAGGCAATGCACGGCAAGGCCAGGAAAGGGTAACGCAAGGCAAGGCACGGTCAGGCGAGGAAAGGCTAAGGCACGACAACGCAAGGCTAGGTAATGCACGGAAGGCAAGCAAAGAGTAACGGAAGGCAAGGGAGGCAAGGGAAAGCAGGGGAAGGGAAGGGTAACGGAAGGAACGGCACGGTAAGGGGAAACAAGGCTAAGGCACGACAACGCAGGGCTAGGCAATGCACGGCAAGGCAAGGAAAGGGTAACGCAAGGGAAGGCACGGTCAGGCGAGGCAAGGGTAATGCACGACAACGCAAGGCTACGCAGTGGGCTTGGCAAGGAAAGAGTAACGGAAGGAAAGGAAGGCCAGGCACAGCAAGGCCAGGCAAGTGTAACAAAAGGCACGGCACGGCAAGGGGAAAAATGGCAAAGGCACGGCAACGCAAGGCTAAGCAATGCACGGCCAGGCAAGGAAAGGGTAACGCAAGGCAAGGCACGGTAAGGCAAGGCGAGGCTAATGCACGACAACGCACGGCTAGGCAATGCACGGCAAGGCAAGGAAAGGGTAACGCAAGGCAAGGCACGGTTAGGCGAGGCAAGGCTAAGGCACGACAACGCAAGGCTAGGCAATGCACGGAAGGCAAGCAAAGAGTAACGGAAGGCAAGGAATGGAAGGCAAAGCAAGGCAAAGCAAGCAAGGCTATGGCAAGGTGAAACAAGGCTAAGGCACCACAACGCACGGCTGGGCAATGCACGGCCAGCCAAGGAAAAGGTAACGCAAGGCAAGGCACTCTGAGACAAGGCAAGGCTAATGCACGACAGCGCAAGGCTAGGCAATGCACGGAAGGCAAGCAAAGAGTAACGGAAGGCAAGGAAGGCAAGGGAAAGCAAGGCAAGGCAAGGGTAACGGAAGGAACGGCACGGCAAGGGAAAACAAGGCTAAGGCACGGCAACGCACGGCTAGGCAATGCACGGCAAGGCAAGGAAAGGGTAACGCAAGGCAAGGCACGGTGAGGCAAGGCAAGGCTGATGCACGACAACGCACGGCTAGGCAATGCACGGCAAGGCAAGGAAAGGGTAACGCAAGGCAAGGCACGGTCAGGCGAGGCAGGGCTAAGGCACGACAATGCAAGGCTAGGCAATGCACGAAAGGCAAGCAAAGAGTAACGGAAGGCAAGGAAGGCAAGGGAAAGCAGGGGAAGGCAAGGGTAACGGAAGGAACGGCACGGTAAGGGGAAACAAGGCTAAGGCACGACAACGCAGGGCTAGGCAATGCACGGCAAGGCAAGGAAAGTGTTACGCAAGGCAAGGCACGGTCAGGCGAGGCAAGGGTAATGCACGACAACGCAAGGCTACGCAGTGCACGGCTAGGCAAGGAAAGAGTAACGGAATGAAAGGAAGGCAAGGCAAAGCAAGGCAAGGCAAGTGTAACAAAAGGCACGGCACGGCAAGGGGAAACAAGGCTAAGGCACGGCAACGCAAGGCTAAGCAATGCACGGCCAGGCAAGGAAAGGGTAACGCAAGGCAAGGCACGGTAAGGCAAGGCGAGGCTAATGCACGACAACGCACGGCTAGGCAATGCACGGCAAGGCAAGGAAAGGGTAACGCATGGGAAAGCACGGTCAGGCGAGGCAAGGCTAAGGCACGACAACCCTAGGCTAGGCAATGCACGGAAGGCAAGCAAAGAGAAACGGAAGGCAAGGAATGCAAGGCAAAGCAAGGCAACGCAAGCAAGTCTATGGCAAGGTGAAAAAAGGCTAAGGCACGACAACGCAAGGCTAGGCAATGCACGGAAGGCAAGCAAAGAGTAACGGAATGGAAGGAAGGCAAGGCAAAGCAAGGCAAAGCAAGCAAGGCTATGGCAAGGTGAAACAAGGCTAAGGCACGACAACGCACGGCTAGGCAATGCACGGCCAGCCAAGGAAAGGGTAACGCAAGGCAAGGCACTGTCAGGCGAGGCAAGGCTAAGGCACGACAACGCAAGGCTAGGCAATGCACGGAAGGAAAGCAAAGAGTAACGGAAGGCAAGGAATGCAAGGGAAAGCAAGGGAAGGCAAGGGTAACGAAAGGAACGTCACGGTAAGGGGAAACAAGGCTAAGGCACGACAACGCACGGCTAGGCAATGCACGGCAAGGCAAGGAAAGGGTAACGCAAGGCAAGGCACGGTCAGGCGAGGCAAGGCTAAGGCACGACAACGCAAGGATAGGCAATGCACGGACGGCAAGCAAAGAGTAACGGAACGCAAGGAAGGCAAGGGAAAGCAAGGGAAGGCAAGGTTAACGGAAGGAACGGCACGGCAAGGGGAAACAAGGCTAAGGCACGGCAACGCACGGCTAGGCAATGCAGGGCAAGGCAAGGAAATGGTAACGCAAGGCAAGGCACGGTTTGGGGAGGCAAGGCTAATGCACGACAACGCAAGGCTAGGCAGTGCACGGCTAGGCAAGGAAAGAGTAACGGAAGGAAAGGAAGGCAAGGCAAAGCAAGGCAATGCAAGTGTAACAAAAGGCAAGGCACGGCAAGGGGAAACAAGGCTATGGAACGGCAACGCACGGCTAGGCAATGCACGGCCAGGCAAGGAAAGGGTAACGCAAGGCAAGGCGCCGTAAGGCAAGAGAAGTCTAATGCACGACAACGCAAGGCTAGGCAATGCACGGAAAGCAAGCAAAGAGTAACGGAAGGCAAGGAAGGCAAGGGAAACCAAGGCAAGGCAAGTTTATCGGAAGGAACGGCTCGGCAAGGGGAAACAAGGCTAAGGCACTGCAACGTAGGGCTAGGCAATGCAGGGCAAGGCAAGGAAAGGGTAACGCAAGGCAAGGCACGGTTTGGGGAGGCAAGGCTAATGCACGACAACGCAAGGCTAGGCAATGCACGGAAGGCAAGCAAAGAGTAACGGAAGGCAAGGAATGCAATGCAAAGCAAGGCAACGCAAGCAAGGCTATAGCAAGGTGAAAAAAGGCTAAGGCACGACCACGCAAGGCTAGGCAATGCACGGAAGGGAAGCAAAGAGTAACGGAAGGCAAGGAAGGCAAGGCAAAGCAAGGCAACGCAAGCAAGGCTATGGCAAGGTGAAAAAAGACTAAGACACGACAACGCAAGGCTAGGCAATGCACGGAAGGCAAGCAAAGAGTAACGGAACGCAAGGAAGGCAAGGGAATGCAAGGCAAGGCAAGGTTAACGGAAGGAACGGCACGGCAAGGGGAAACAAGGCTAAGGCACGGTAACGCAGGGCTAGGCAATGCACGGCAAGGCAAGGAAAGGGTAACGCAAGGCAAGGCACGGTCAGGCGAGGCAAGGCTAATGCACGACAACGCAAGGCTAGGCAGTGCACGGCTAGGTAAGGAAAGAGTAATGGAAGGAAAGGAAGGCAAGGCAAAGCATGGCAAGGCAAGTGTAACAACAGGCACGGCACGGCAAGGAGAAAAAAGGCTAAGGCACGACAACGCAAGGCTAGGCAATGTAGGGCAAGGCAAGGAAAGGGTAACGCAAGGCAAGGCACGGTGAGGCAAGGCAAGGCTGATGCACGACAACGCACGGCTAGGCAATGCACGGCAAGGCAAGGAAAGGGTAACGCAAGGCAAGGCACGGTCAGGCGAGGCAAGGCTAAGGCACGACAACGCAAGGCTAGGCAATGCACGTAAGGCAAGCAAAGAGTAACGGAAGGCAAGGAATGCAAGGCAAAGCAAGGCAAAGCAAGCAAGGCTATGGCAAGGTGCAAGAAGGCTAAGGCACCACAACGCACGGCTAGGCAATGCACGGCCAGCCAAGGAAAAATTAACGCAAGGCAAGGCACTCTGAGGCAAGGCAAGGCTAATGCACGACAGCGCAAGACTAGGCAATGCACGGAAGGCAAGCAAAGAGTAACGGAAGGCAAGGAAGGCAAGGGAAAGCAAGGCAAAGCAATGGTAACGGAAGGAACGGCACGGAAAGGGGAAACAAGGCTAAGGCACGGCAACGCACGGCTAGGCAATGCACGGCAAGGCAAGGAAAGGGTAACGCAAGGCAAGGCACGGTCAGGCGAGGCAAGGCTAATGCACGACAACGCAAGGCTAGGCAATGCACGGAAGGCAAGCAAAGAGTAACGGAAGGCAAGGAAGGCAAGGGAAAGCAAGGCAAGGCAAGGTTAACGGAAGGAACGGCTCGGCAAGGGGAAACAAGGCTAAGGCACGGCAACGAAGGGCTAGGCAATGCACGGCAAGGCAAGGAAAGGGTAACGCAAGGCAAAGCACTGTCAGGCGAGGCAAAGCTAATGCACGACATCGCAAGGCTAGGCAGTGCACGGCTAGGCAAGGAAAGAGTAATGGAAGGAAAGGAAGGCAACGCAAAGCATGACAAGGCAAGTGTAACAACAGGCACGGCACGGCAAGGGGAAAAAAGGCTAAGGCACGACAACGCAAGGCTAGGCAATGCAGGGCAAGGCAAGGAAAGGGTAACGCAAGGCAAGGCACGGTGAGGCAAGGCAAGGCTGATGCACGACAACGCACGGCTAGGCAATGCACGGCAAGGCAAGGAAAGGGTAACGCAAGGCAAGGCACGGTTAGGCGAGGCAAGGCTAAGGCACGACAACGCAAGGCTAGGCAATGCACGGAAGGCAAGCAAAGAGTAACGGAAGGCAAGGAAGGCAAGGGAAAGCAAGGCAAGGGTAACGGAAGGAACGGCACGGCAAGGGGAAACAAGGCTAAGGCACGGCAACGCACGGCTAGGCAATGCACGGCAAGGCAAGGAAAGGGTAACGCAAGGCAAGGCACGGTGAGGCAAGGCAAGGCTGATGCACGACAAAGCACGGCTAGGCAATGCACGGCAAGGCAAGGAAAGGGTAACGCAAGGCAAGGCACGGTCAGGCGAGGAAAGGCTAAGGCACGACAACGCAAGGCTAGGCAATGCACGGAAGGCAAGCAAAGAGTAACGGAAGGCAAGGAAGGCAAGGGAAAGCAGGGGAAGGGAAGGGTAACGGAAGGAACGGCACGGTAAGGGGAAACAAGGCTAAGGCACGACAACGCAGGGCTAGGCAATGCACGGCAAGGCAAGGAAAGGGTAACGCAAGGGAAGGCACGGTCAGGCGAGGCAAGGGTAATGCACGACAACGCAAGGCTACGCAGTGGGCTTGGCAAGGAAAGAGTAACGGAAGGAAAGGAAGGCCAGGCACAGCAAGGCCAGGCAAGTGTAACAAAAGGCACGGCACGGCAAGGGGAAAAATGGCTAAGGCACGGCAACGCAAGGCTAAGCAATGCACGGCCAGGCAAGGAAAGGGTAACGCAAGGCAAGGCACGGTAAGGCAAGGCGAGGCTAATGCACGACAACGCACGGCTAGGCAATGCACGGCAAGGCAAGGAAAGGGTAACGCAAGGCAAGGCACGGTTAGGCGAGGCAAGGCTAAGGCACGACAACGCAAGGCTAGGCAATGCACGGAAGGCAAGCAAAGAGTAACGGAAGGCAAGGAATGGAAGGCAAAGCAAGGCAAAGCAAGCAAGGCTATGGCAAGGTGAAACAAGGCTAAGGCACCACAACGCACGGCTGGGCAATGCACGGCCAGCCAAGGAAAAGGTAACGCAAGGCAAGGCACTCTGAGACAAGGCAAGGCTAATGCACGACAGCGCAAGGCTAGGCAATGCACGGAAGGCAAGCAAAGAGTAACGGAAGGCAAGGAAGGCAAGGGAAAGCAAGGCAAGGCAAGGGTAACGGAAGGAACGGCACGGCAAGGGAAAACAAGGCTAAGGCACGGCAACGCACGGCTAGGCAATGCACGGCAAGGCAAGGAAAGGGTAACGCAAGGCAAGGCACGGTGAGGCAAGGCAAGGCTGATGCACGACAACGCACGGCTAGGCAATGCACGGCAAGGCAAGGAAAGGGTAACGCAAGGCAAGGCACGGTCAGGCGAGGCAGGGCTAAGGCACGACAATGCAAGGCTAGGCAATGCACGAAAGGCAAGCAAAGAGTAACGGAAGGCAAGGAAGGCAAGGGAAAGCAGGGGAAGGCAAGGGTAACGGAAGGAACGGCACGGTAAGGGGAAACAAGGCTAAGGCACGACAACGCAGGGCTAGGCAATGCACGGCAAGGCAAGGAGGCACGGTCAGGCGAGGCAAGGGTAATGCACGACAACGCAAGGCTAGGCAATGCACGGAAGGCAAGGAAAGAGTAACGGAATGAAAGGAAGGCAAGGCAAAGCAAGGCAAGGCAAGTGTAACAAAAGGCACGGCACGGCAAGGGGAAACAAGGCTAAGGCACGGCAACGCAAGGCTAAGCAATGCACGGCCAGGCAAGGAAAGGGTAACGCAAGGCAAGGCACGGTAAGGCAAGGCGAGGCTAATGCACGACAACGCACGGCTAGGCAATGCACGGCAAGGCAAGGAAAGGGTAACGCAAGGCAAGGCACGGTTAGGCGAGGCAAGGCTAAGGCACGACAACGCTAGGCTAGGCAATGCACGGAAGGCAAGCAAAGAGAAACGGAAGGCAAGGAATGCAAGGCAAAGCAAGGCAACGCAAGCAAGTCTATGGCAAGGTGAAAAAAGGCTAAGGCACGACAACGCAAGGCTAGGCAATGCACGGAAGGCAAGCAAAGAGTAACGGAATGGAAGGAAGGTAAGGCAAAGCAAGGCAAAGCAAGCAAGGCTATGGCAAGGTGAAACAAGGCTAAGGCATGACAAGGCAACGCTAGGCAATGCACGGCAAGGCAAGGAAAGGGTAACGCAGGGGAAGGCACGGTCAGGTGAGGCAAGGCTAAGGCACGACAACGCAAGGCTAGGCAATGCACGGAAGGAAAGCAAAGAGTAACGGAAGGCAAGGAATGCAAGGGAAAGCAAGGGAAGGCAAGGGTAACGAAAGGAACGTCACGGTAAGGGGAAACAAGGCTAAGGCACGACAACACAGGGCTAGGCAATGCAGGGCAAGGCAAGGTACGGGTAACGCAGGGCAAGGCACGGTCAGGCGAGGCAAGGCTAAGGCACGACAACGCAAGGATAGGCAATGCACGGACGGCAAGCAAAGAGTAACGGAACGCAAGGAAGGCAAGGGAAAGCAAGGGAAGGCAAGGTTAACGGAAGGAACGGCACGGCAAGGGGAAACAAGGCTAAGGCACGGCAACGCACGGCTAGGCAATGCAGGGCAAGGCAAGGAAATGGTAACGCAAGGCAAGGCACGGTTTGGGGAGGCAAGGCTAATGCACGACAACGCAAGGCTAGGCAGTGCACGGCTAGGCAAGGAAAGAGTAACGGAAGGAAAGGAAGGCAAGGCAAAGCAAGGCAATGCAAGTGTAACAAAAGGCAAGGCACGGCAAGGGGAAACAAGGCTATGGAACGGCAACGCACGGCTAGGCAATGCACGGCCAGGCAAGGAAAGGGTAACGCAAGGCAAGGCGCCGTAAGGCAAGAGAAGTCTAATGCACGACAACGCAAGGCTAGGCAATGCACGGAAAGCAAGCAAAGAGTAACGGAAGGCAAGGAAGGCAAGGGAAACCAAGGCAAGGCAAGTTTATCGGAAGGAACGGCTCGGCAAGGGGAAACAAGGCTAAGGCACTGCAACGTAGGGCTAGGCAATGCAGGGCAAGGCAAGGAAAGGGTAACGCAAGGCAAGGCACGGTTTGGGGAGGCAAGGCTAATGCACGACAACGCAAGGCTAGGCAATGCACGGAAGGCAAGCAAAGAGTAACGGAAGGCAAGGAATGCAATGCAAAGCAAGGCAACGCAAGCAAGGCTATAGCAAGGTGAAAAAAGGCTAAGGCACGACCACGCAAGGCTAGGCAATGCACGGAAGGGAAGCAAAGAGTAACGGAAGGCAAGGAAGGCAAGGCAAAGCAAGGCAACGCAAGCAAGGCTATGGCAAGGTGAAAAAAGACTAAGACACGACAACGCAAGGCTAGGCAATGCACGGAAGGCAAGCAAAGAGTAACGGAACGCAAGGAAGGCAAGGGAATGCAAGGCAAGGCAAGGTTAACGGAAGGAACGGCTCGGCAAGGGGAAACAAGGCTAAGGCACGGCAACGCAGGGCTAGGCAATGCACGGCAAGGCAAGGAAAGGGTAACGCAAGGCAAGGCACTGTCAGGCGAGGCAAAGCTAATGCACGACATCGCAAGGCTAGGCAGTGCACGGCTAGGTAAGGAAAGAGTAATGGAAGGAAAGGAAGGCAAGGCAAAGCATGGCAAGGCAAGTGTAACAACAGGCACGGCACGGCAAGGAGAAAAAAGGCTAAGGCACGACAACGCAAGGCTAGGCAATGTAGGGCAAGGCAAGGAAAGGGTAACGCAAGGCAAGGCACGGTGAGGCAAGGCAAGGCTAATGCACGACAACGCACGGCTAGGCAATGCACGGCAAGGCAAGGAAAGGGTAACGCAAGGGAAGGCACGGTCAGGCGAGGCAAGGCTAATGCACGACAACGCAAGGCTACGCAGTGCACGGCTAGGCAAGGAAAGAGTAACGGAAGGAAAGGAAGGCCAGGCAAAGCAAGGCAAGGCAAGTGTAACAAAAGGCACGGCACGGCAAGGGGAAACAAGGCTAAGGCACGGCAACGCAAGGCTAAGCAATGCACGGCCAGGCAAGGAAAGGGTAACGCAAGGCAAGGCACGGTAAGGCAAGGCGAGGCTAATGCACGACAACGCACGGCTAGGCAATGCACGGCAAGGCAAGGAAAGGGTAACGCAAAGAAAGGCACGGTTAGGCGAGGCAAGGCTAAGGCACGACAACGCAAGGCTAGGCAATGCACGGAAGGCAAGCAAAGAGTAACGTAAGGCAAGGAATGCAAGGCAAAGCAAGGCAAAGCAAGCAAGGCTATGGGAAGGTGAAACAAGGCTAAGGCACCACAACGCACGGCTAGGCAATGCACGGCCAGCCAAGGAAAAGGTAACGCAAGGCAAGGCACTCTGAGGCAAGGCAAGGCTAATGCACGACAGCGCAAGGCTAGGCAATGCACGGAAGGCAAGCAAAGAGTAACGGAAGGCAAGGAAGGCAAGGGAAAGCAAGGCAAGGCAAGGGTAACGGAAGGAACGGCACGGCAAGGGGAAACAAGGCTAAGGCACGGCAACGCACGGCTAGGCAATGCACGGCAAGGCAAGGAAAGGGTAACGCAAGGCAAGGCACGGTGAGGCAAGGCAAGGCTGATGCACGACAACGCACGGCTAGGCAATGCACGGCAAGGCAAGGAAAGGGTAACGCAAGGCAAGGCACGGTCAGGCGAGGCAAGGCTAAGGCACGACAACGCAAGGCTAGGCAATGCACGGAAGGCAAGCAAAGAGTAACGGAAGGCAAGGAAGGCAAGGGAAACCAAGGCAAGGCAAGGGTATCGGAAGGAACGCCTCGGCAAGGGGAAACAAGGTTAAGGCACGGAAACGCAGGGCTAGGCAATGCAGGGCAAGGCAAGGAAAGGGTAACGCAAGGCAAGGCACGGTTTGAGGAGGCAAGGCTAATGCACGACAACGCAAGGCTCAGCAATGCACGGCCAGGCAAGGAAAGGGTAACGCAAGGCAAGGCACGGTAAGGCAAGGCGAGGCTAATGCACGAAAACGCACGGCTAGGCAATGCACGGCAAGGCAAGGAAAGGGTAAGGCAAGGCAAGGCACGGTTAGGCGAGGCAAGGCTAAGGCACGACAACGCTAGGCTAGGCAATGCACGGAAGGCAAGCAAAGAGAAACGGAAGGCAAGGAATGCAAGGCAAAGCAAGGCAACGCAAGCAAGTCTATGGCAAGGTGAAAAAAGGCTAAGATACGACAACACAAGGCTAGGCAATGCACGGAAGGCAAGCAAAGAGTAACGGAATGGAAGGAAGGTAAGGCAAAGCAAGGCAAAGCAAGCAAGGCTATGGCAAGGTGAAACAAGGCTAAGGCACCACAACGCAAAGCTAGGCAATGCACGGCCAGCCAAGGAAAAGGTAACGCAAGGCAAGGCACTGTCAGGCGAGGCAAGGCTAAGGCACGACAACGCAAGGCTAGGCAATGCACGGAAGGAAAGCAAAGAGTAACGGAAGTCAAGGAATGCAAGGGAAAGCAAGGGAAGGCAAGGGTAACGAAAGGAACGTCACGGTAAGGGGAAACAAGGCTAAGGCACGACACCACAGGGCTAGGCAATGCAGGGCAAGGCAAGGAAAGGGTAACGCAAGGCAAGGCACGGTCAGGCGAGGCAAGGCTAAGGCACGACAACGCAAGGCTAGGCAATGCACGGAAGGCAAGCAAAGAGTAACGGAAGGCAAGGAAGGCTAGGGAAAGAAGGGGAAGGCAAGGTTAACGGAAGGAACGGCACGGCAAGGGGAAACAAGGCTAAGGCACGGCAACGCACGGCTAGGCAATGCAGGGCAAGGCAAGGAAATGGTAACGCAAGGCAAGGCACGGTTTGGGGAGGCAAGGCTAATGCACGACAACGCAAGGCTAGGCAGTGCACGGCTAGGCAAGGAAAGAGTAACGGAAGGAAAGGAAGGCAAGGCAAAGCAAGGCAATGCAAGTGTAACAAAAGGCAAGGCACGGTAAGGGGAAACAAGGCTAAGGAACGGCAACGCACGGCTAGGCAATGCACGGCCAGGCAAGGAAAGGGTAACGCAAGGCAAGGCACGGTAAGGCAAGGCAAGGCTAATGCACGACAACGCACGGCTAGGCAATGCACGGCCAGCCAAGGAAAGGGTAACGCAAGGCAAGGCACGGTCAGGCAAGGCAAGGCTAATGCACGACAACACAAGGCTAGGCAATGCACGGAAGGCAAGCAAAGAGTAACGGAAGGCAAGGAAGGCAAGGGAAACCAAGGCAAGGCAAGTTTATCGGAAGGAACGGCTCGGCAAGGGGAAACAAGGCTAAGGCACTGCAACGCAGGGCTAGGCAATGCAAGGCAAGGCAAGGAAAGGGTAACGCAAGGCAAGGCACGGTTTGGGGAGGCAAGGCTAATGCACGACAACGCAAGGCTAGGCAATGCACGGAAGGCAAGCAAAGAGTAACGGAAAGCAAGGAATGCAATGCAAAGCAAGGCAACGCAAGCAAGGCTATAGCAAGGTGAAAAAGGGCTAAGGCACGACCACGCAAGGCTAGGCAATGCACGAAAGGGAAGCAAAGAGTAACGGAAGGCAAGGAAGGCAAGGCAAAGCAAGGCAACGCAAGCAAGGCTATGGCAAGGTGAAAAAAGACTAAGACACGACAACGCAAGGCTAGGCAATGCACGGAAGGCAAGCAAAGAGTAACGGAAGGCAAGGAAGGCAAGGGAAACCAAGGCAAGGCAAGTTTATCGGAAGGAACGGCTCGGCAAGGGGAAACAAGGCTAAGGCACTGCAACGCAGGGCTAGGCAATGCAGTGCAAGGCAAGGAAAGGGTAACGCAAGGCAAGGCACGGTTTGGGGAGGCAAGGCTAATGCACGACAACGCAAGGCTAGGCAATGCACGGAAGGCAAGCAAAGAGTAACGGAAGGCAAGGAATGCAAGGCAAAGCAAGGCAACGCAAGCAAGGCTATGGCAAGGTGAAAAAAGGCTAAGGCACGACCACGCAAGGCTAGGCAATGCACGGAAGGGAAGCAAAGAGTAACGGAAGGCAAGGAAGGCAAGGCAAAGCAAGGCTACGCAAGCAAGGCTATGACAAGGTGAAAAAAGACTAAGACACGACAACGCAAGGCTAGGCAATGCACGGAAGGCAAGCAAATAGTAACGGAAGGCAAGGAAAGCAAGGGAAAGCAAGGCAAGGCAAGGGTAACGGAAGGAACGGCACGGCAAGGGGAAACAAGGCTAAGGCACGACAACGAACGGCTAGGCAATGCACTGCAAGGCAAGGAAAGGGTAACGCAAGGCAAGGCACGGTGAGGCAAGGCAAGGCTGATGCACGACAACGCAAGGCTAGGCAATTCACGGCAAGGCAAGGAAAGGGTAACGCAAGGCAAGGCACGGTCAGGCGAGGCAAGGCTAAGGCACGACAACGCAAGGCTAGGCAATGCACGGAAGGCAAGCAAAGAGTAACGGAAGGCAAGGAATGCAAGGGAAAGCAGGGGAAGGCAAGGGTAACGAAAGGAACGGCACGGTAAGGGGAAACAAGGCTTAGGCACGACAACACAGGGCTAGGCAATGCAGGGCAAGGCAAGGTAAGGGTAGCGCAAGGCAAGGCACGATCAGGCGAGGCAAGGCTAAGGCACGACAACGCAAGGGTAGGCAATGCACGGAAGGCAAGCAAAGAGTAACGGAACGCAAGGAAGGCAAGGGAATGCAAGGCAAGGCAAGGTTAACGGAAGGAACGGCACGGCAAGGGGAAACAAGGCTAAGGCACGGTAACGCACGGCTAGGCAATGCAGGGCAAGGCAAGGAAAGGGTAACGCAAGGCAAGGCACGGTCAGGCGAGGCAAGGCTAAGGCACGACAACGCAAGGCTAGGCAATGCACGGCAAGGCAAGGAAAGGGTAACGCAAAGCAAGGCACGGTCAGGCGAGGCAAGGGTAATGCACGACAACGCAAGGCTACGCAGTGCACGGCTAAGCAAGGAAAGAGTAACGGAAGGAAAGGAAGGCAAGGCAAAGCAAGGCAAGGCAAGTGTAACAAAAGGCACGGCACGGTAAGGGGAAACAAGGCTAAGGCACGGCAACGCAAGGCTAAGCAATGCACGGCCAGGGAAGGAAAGGGTAACGCAAGGCAAGGCACGGTAAGGCAAGGCGAGGCTAATGCACGACCACGCACGGCTAGGCAATGCACGGCAAGGCAAGGAAAGGGTAACGCAAGGCAAGGCACGGTCAGGCGAGGCAAGGCTAATGCACGACAACGCAAGGCTATGCAATGCACGGAAGGCAAGCAAAGAGTAACGGAAGGCAAGGAATGCAATGCAAAGCAAGGCAAAGCAAGCAAGGCTATGGCAAGGTGAAACAAGGCTAAGGCACCACAACGCACGGCTAGGCAATGCACGGCCAGCCAAGGAAAAGTTAACGCAAGACAAGGCACGGTAAGGCAAGACAAGGCTAATGCACGACAACGCACGGGTAGGCAATGCACGGAAGGCAAGCAAAGAGTAACGGAACGCAAGGAAGGCAAGGGAATGCAAGGCAAGGCAAGGTTAACGGAAGGAACGGCTCGGCAAGGGGAAACAAGGCTAAGGCACGGCAACGCAGGGCTAGGCAATGCACGGAAGGCAAGGAAAGGGTAACGCAAGGCAAGGCACTGTCAGGCTAGGCAAAGCTAATGCACGACATCGCAAGGCTAGGCAGTGCACGGCTAGGCAAGGAAAGAGTAATGGAAGGAAAGGAAGGCAAGGCAAAGCATGGCAAGGCAAGTGTAACAACAGGCACGGCACGGCAAGGAGAAAAAAGGCTAAGGCACGACAACGCAAGGCTAGGCAATGTAGGGCAAGGCAAGGAAAGGGTAACGAAAGGCAAGGCACGGTGAGGCAAGGCAAGGCTAATGCACGACAACGCACGGCTAGGCAATGCACGGCAAGGCAAGGAAAGGGTAACGCAAGGGAAGGCACGGTCAGGCGAGGCAAGGGTAATGCACGACAACGCAAGGCTACGCAGTGCACGGCTAGGCAAGGAAAGAGTAACGGAAGGAAAGGAAGGCCAGGCAAAGCAAGGCAAGGCAAGTGTAACAAAAGGCACGGCACGGCAAGGGGAAACAAGGCTAAGGCACGGCAACGCAAGGCTAAGCAATGCACGGCCAGGCAAGGAAAGGGTAACGCAAGGCAAGGCACGGTCAGGCGAGGCAAGGCTAAGGCACGACAACGCAAGGCTAGGCAATGCACGGAAGGCAAGCAAAGAGTAACGGAAGGCAAGGAAGGCAAGGGAAAGCAGGGGAAGGGAAGGGTAACGGAAGGAACGGCACGGTAAGGGGAAACAAGGCTAAGGCACGACAACGCAGGGCTAGGCAATGCACGGCAAGGCAAGGAAAGGGTAACGCAAGGGAAGGCACGGTCAGGCGAGGCAAGGGTAATGCACGACA
The DNA here is from genome assembly GCF_037893015.1 of Macrotis lagotis. NCBI lineage: Eukaryota > Metazoa > Chordata > Mammalia > Peramelemorphia > Peramelidae > Macrotis > Macrotis lagotis. The sequence continues at coordinate 116,268 of NW_027422345.1, forward strand.
ACGCAAGGCTACGCAGTGCACGGCTAGGCAAGGAAAGAGTAACGGAAGGAAAGGAAGGCCAGGCAAAGCAAGGCAAGGCAAGTGTAACAAAAGGCACGGCACGGCAAGGGGAAAAATGGCTAACGCACGGCAACGCAAGGCTAAGCAATGCACGGCCAGGCAAGGAAAGGGTAACGCAAGGCAAGGCACGGTAAGGCAAGGCGAGGCTAATGCACGACAACGCACGGCTAGGCAATGCACGGCAAGGCAAGGAAAGGGTAACGCAAGGCAAGGCACGGTTAGGCGAGGCAAGGCTAAGGCACGACAACGCAAGGCTAGGCAATGCACGGAAGGCAAGCAAAGAGTAACGGAAGGCAAGGAATGGAAGGCAAAGCAAGGCAAAGCAAGCAAGGCTATAGAAGGTGAAAAAAGGCTAAGGCACCACAACGCACGGCTGGGCAATGCACGGCCAGCCAAGGAAAAGGTAACGCAAGGCAAGGCACTCTGAGGCAAGGCAAGGCTAATGCACGACAGCGCAAGGCTAGGCAATGCACGGAAGGCAAGCAAAGAGTAACGGAAGGCAAGGAAGGGAAGGGAAAGCAAGGCAAGGCAAGGGTAACGGAAGGAACGGCACGGCAAGGGAAAACAAGGCTAAGGCACGGCAACGCACGGCTAGGCAATGCACGGCAAGGCAAGGAAAGGGTAACGCAAGGCAAGGCACGGTGAGGCAAGGCAAGGCTGATGCACGACAACGCACGGCTAGGCAATGCACGGCAAGGCAAGGAAAGGGTAACGCAAGGCAAGGCACCGTCAGGCGAGGCAGGGCTAAGGCACGACAATGCAAGGCTAGGCAATGCACGAAAGGCAAGCAAAGAGTAACGGAAGGCAAGGAAGGCAAGGGAAAGCAGGGGAAGGCAAGGGTAACGGAAGGAACGGCACGGTAAGGGGAAACAAGGCTAAGGCACGACAACGCAGGGCTAGGCAATGCACGGCAAGGCAAGGAAATTGTTACGCAAGGCAAGGCACGGTCAGGCGAGGCAAGGGTAATGCACGACAACGCAAGGCTACGCAGTGCACGGCTAGGCAAGGAAAGAGTAACGGAAGGAAAGGAAGGCAAGGCAAAGCAAGGCAAGGCAAGTGTAACAAAAGGCACGGCACGGCAAGGGGAAACAAGGCTAAGGCACGGCAACGCAAGGCTAAGCAATGCACGGCCAGGCAAGGAAAGGGTAACGCAAGGCAAGGCACGGTAAGGCAAGGCGAGGCTAATGCACGACAACGCACGGCTAGGCAATGCACGGCAAGGCAAGGAAAGGGTAACGCAAGGCAAGGCACGGTTAGGCGAGGCAAGGCTAAGGCACGACAACGCTAGGCTAGGCAATGCACGGAAGGCAAGCAAAGAGTAACGGAAGGCAAGGAATGCAAGGCAAAGCAAGGCAACGCAAGCAAGACTATGGCAAGGTGAAAAAAGGCTAAGGCACGACAACGCAAGGCTAGGCAATGCACGGAAGGCAAGCAAAGAGTAACGGAAGGCAAGGAAGGCAAGGGAAAGCAGGGGAAGGCAAGGGTAACGGAAGGAACGGCACGGTAAGGGGAAACAAGGCTAAGGCACGACAACACAGGGCTAGGCAATGCAGGGCAAGGCACGGTCAGGCGAGGCAAGGCTAAGGCACGACAACGCAAGGCTAGGCAATGCACGGAAGGCAAGCAAAGAGTAACGGAAGGCAAGGAAGGCAAGGGAAAGCAAGGGAAGGCAAGGTTAACGGAAGGAACGGCACGGCAAGGGGAAACAAGGCTAAGGCACGGCAACGCACGGCTAGGCAATGCAGGGCAAGGCAAGGAAATGGTAACGCAAGGCAAGGCACGGTTTGGGGAGGCAAGGCTAATGCACGACAACGCAAGGCTAGGCAGTGCACGGCTAGGCAAGGAAAGAGTAACGGAAGGAAAGGAAGGCAAGGCAAAGCAAGGCAATGCAAGTGTAACAAAAGGCAAGGCACGGCAAGGGGAAACAAGGCTATGGAACGGCAACGCACGGCTAGGCAATGCACGGCCAGGCAAGGAAAGGGTAACGCAAGGCAAGGCGCGGTAAGGCAAGAGAAGGCTAATGCACGACAACGCAAGGCCAGGCAATGCACGGAAAGCAAGCAAAGAGTAACGGAAGGCAAGGAAGGCAAGGGAAACCAAGGCAAGGCAAGTTTATCGGAAGGAACGGCTCGGCAAGGGGAAACAAGGCTAAGGCACTGCAACGTAGGCCTAGGCAATGCAGGGCAAGGCAAGGAAAGGGTAACGCAAGGCAAGGCACGGTTTGGGGAGGCAAGGCTAATGCACGACAACGCAAGGCTAGGCAATGCACGGAAGGCAAGCAAAGAGTAACGGAAGGCAAGGAATGCAATGCAAAGCAAGGCAACGCAAGCAAGGCTATAGCAAGGTGAAAAAAGGCTAAGGCACGACCACGCAAGGCTAGGCAATGCACGGAAGGGAAGCAAAGAGTAACGGAAGGCAAGGAAGGCAAGGCAAAGCAAGGCAACGCAAGCAAGGCTATGGCAAGGTGAAAAAAGACTAAGACACGACAACGCAAGGCTAGGCAATGCACGGAAGGCAAGCAAAGAGTAACGGAAGGCAAGGAAGGCAAGGGAAAGCAAGGCAAGGCAAGGGTAACGGAAGGAACGGCACGGCAAGGGGAAACAAGGCTAAGGCACGACAACGAACGGCTAGGCAATGCACTGCAAGGCAAGGAAAGGGTAACGCAAGGCAAGGCACGGTGAGGCAAGGCAAGGCTGATGCACGACAACGCAAGGCTAGGCAATTCACGGCAAGGCAAGGAAAGGGTAACGCAAGGCAAGGCACGGTCAGGCGAGGCAAGGCTAAGGCACGACAACGCAAGGCTAGGCAATGCACGGAAGGCAAGCAAAGCGTAACGGAAGGCAAGGAAGGCAAGGGAAAGCAGGGGAAGGCAAGGGTAACGAAAGGAACGGCACGGTAAGGGGAAACAAGGCTAAGGCACGACAACACAGGGCTAGGCAATGCAGGGCAAGGCAAGGTCAGGGTAACGCAAGGCAAGGCACGGTCAGGCGAGGCAAGGCTAAGGCACGACAACGCAAGGCTAGGCAATGCACGGAAGGCAAGCAAAGAGTAACGGAAGGCAAGGAAGGCAAGGGAAAGCAAGGCAAGGCAAGGGTAACGGAAGGAACGGCACGGCAAGGGGAAACAAGGCTAAGGCACGACAACGAACGGCTAGGCAATGCACTGCAAGGCAAGGAAAGGGTAACGCAAGGCAAGGCACGGTGAGGCAAGGCAAGGCTGATGCACGACAACGCAAGGCTAGGCAATTCACGGCAAGGCAAGGAAAGGGTAACGCAAGGCAAGGCACGGTCAGGCGAGGCAAGGCTAAGGGACGACAACGCAAGGCTAGGCAATGCACGGAAGGCAAGCAAAGAGTAACGGAAGGCAAGGAATGCAAGGGAAAGCAGGGGAAGGCAAGGGTAACGAAAGGAACGGCACGGTAAGGGGAAACAAGGCTTAGGCACGACAACACAGGGCTAGGCAATGCAGGGCAAGGCAAGGTAAGGGTAACGCAAGGCAAGGCACGGTCAGGCGAGGCAAGGCTAAGGCACGACAACGCAAGGGTAGGCAATGCACGGAAGGCAAGCAAAGAGTAACGGAACGCAAGGAAGGCAAGGGAATGCAAGGCAAGGCAAGGTTAACGGAAGGAACGGCACGGCAAGGGGAAACAAGGCTAAGGCACGGTAACGCACGGCTAGGCAATGCAGGGCAAGGCAAGGAAAGGGTAACGCAAGGCAAGGCACGGTCAGGCGAGGCAAGGCTAAGGCACGACAACGCAAGGCTAGGCAATGCACGGCAAGGCAAGGAAAGGGTAACGCAAGGCAAGGCACGGTCAGGCGAGGCAAAGGTAATGCACGACAACGCAAGGCTACGCAGTGCACGGCTAAGCAAGGAAAGAGTAACGGAAGGAAAGGAAGGCAAGGCAAAGCAAGGCAAGGCAAGTGTAACAAAAGGCACGGCACGGCAAGGGGAAACAAGGCTAAGGCACGGCAACGCAAGGCTAAGCAATGCACGGCCAGGCAAGGAAAGGGTAACGCAAGGCAAGGCACGGTCAGGCAAGGCGAGGCTAATGCACGACAACGCACGGCTAGGCAATGCACGGCAAGGCAAGGAAAGGGTAACGCAAAGAAAGGCACGGTTAGGCGAGGCAAGGCTAAGGCACGACAACGCAAGGCTAGGCAATGCACGGAAGGCAAGCAAAGAGTAACGTAAGGCAAGGAATGCAAGGCAAAGCAAGGCAAAGCAAGCAAGGCTATGGGAAGGTGAAACAAGGCTAAGGCACGGCAACGCACGGCTAGGCAATGCACGGCCAGCCAAGGAAAAGGTAACGCAAGGCAAGGCACTCTGAGGCAAGGCAAGGCTAATGCACGACAGCGCAAGGCTAGGCAATGCACGGAAGGCAAGCAAAGAGTAACGGAAGGCAAGGAAGGCAAGGGAAAGCAAGGCAAGGCAAGGGTAACGGAAGGAACGGCACGGCAAGGGGAAACAAGGCTAAGGCACGGCAACGCACGGCTAGGCAATGCACGGCAAGGCAAGGAAAGGGTAACGCAAGGCAAGGCACGGTCAGGCGAGGCAAGGCTAAGGCACGACAACGCAAGGCTAGGCAATGCACGGAAGGCAAGCAAAGAGTAACGGAAGGCAAGGAAGGCAAGGGAAACCAAGGCAAGGCAAGGGTATCGGAAGGAACGCCTCGGCAAGGGGAAACAAGGTTAAGGAACGGAAACGCAGGGCTAGGCAATGCAGGGCAAGGCAAGGAAAGGGTAACGCAAGGCAAGGCACGGTTTGGGGAGGCAAGGCTAATGCACGACAACGCAAGGCTAAGCAATGCACGGCCAGGCAAGGAAAGGGTAACGCAAGGCAAGGCACGGTAAAGCAAGGCGAGGCTAATGCACGAAAACGCACGGCTAGGCAATGCACGGCAAGGCAAGGAAAGGGTAAGGCAAGGCAAGGCACGGTTAGGCGAGGCAAGGCTAAGGCACGACAACGCTAGGCTAGGCAATGCACGGAAGGCAAGCAAAGAGAAACGGAAGGCAAGGAATGCAAGGCAAAGCAAGGCAACGCAAGCAAGTCTATGGCAAGGTGAAAAAAGGCTAAGATACGACAACACAAGGCTAGGCAATGCACGGAAGGCAAGCAAAGAGTAACGGAATGGAAGGAAGGTAAGGCAAAGCAAGGCAAAGCAAGCAAGGCTATGGCAAGGTGAAACAAGGCTAAGGCACCACAACGCAAAGCTAGGCAATGCACGGCCAGCCAAGGAAAAGGTAACGCAAGGCAAGGCACTGTCAGGCGAGGCAAGGCTAAGGCACGACAACGCAAGGCTAGGCAATGCACGGAAGGAAAGCAAAGAGTAACGGAAGTCAAGGAATGCAAGGGAAAGCAAGGGAAGGCAAGGGTAACGAAAGGAACGTCACGGTAAGGGGAAACAAGGCTAAGGCACGACACCACAGGGCTAGGCAATGCAGGGCAAGGCAAGGTACGGGTAACGCAAGGCAAGGCACGGTCAGGCGAGGCAAGGCTAAGGCACGACAACGCAAGGATAGGCAATGCACGGAAGGCAAGCAAAGAGTAACGGAACGCAAGGAAGGCAAGGGAAAGCAAGGGAAGGCAAGGTTAACGGAAGGAACGGCACGGCAAGGGGAAACAAGGCTAAGGCACGGCAACGCACGGCTAGGCAATGCAGGGCAAGGCAAGGAAATGGTAACGCAAGGCAAGGCACGGTTTGGGGAGGCAAGGCTAATGCACGACAACGCAAGGCTAGGCAGTGCACGGCTAGGCAAGGAAAGAGTAACGGAAGGAAAGGAAGGCAAGGCAAAGCAAGGCAATGCAAGTGTAACAAAAGGCAAGGCACGGCAAGGGGAAACAAGGCTATGGAACGGCAACGCACGGCTAGGCAATGCACGGCCAGGCAAGGAAAGGGTAACGCAAGGCAAGGCGCGGTAAGGCAAGAGAAGGCTAATGCACGACAACGCACTGGTAGGCAATGCACGGCAAGGAAAGGAAAGGGTAACGCAAGGCAAGGCACGGTCAGGCGATGCAAGGCTAATGCACGACAACACAAGGCTAGGCAATGCACGGAAGGCAAGCAAAGAGTAACGGAAGGCAAGGAAGGCAAGGGAAACCAAGGCAAGGCAAGTTTATCGGAAGGAACGGCTCGGCAAGGGGAAACAAGGCTAAGGCACTGCAACGCAGGGCTAGGCAATGCAGGGCAAGGCAAGGAAAGGGTAACGCAAGGCAAGGCACGGTTTGGGGAGGCAAGGCTAATGCACGACAACGCAAGGCTAGGCAATGCACGGAAGGCAAGCAAAGAGTAACGGAAGGCAAGGAATGCAATGCAAAGCAAGGCAACGCAAGCAAGGCTATAGCAAGGTGAAAAAGGGCTAAGGCACGACCACGCAAGGCTAGGCAATGCACGAAAGGGAAGCAAAGAGTAACGGAAGGCAAGGAAGGCAAGGCAAAGCAAGGCAACGCAAGCAAGGATATGGCAAGGTGAAAAAAGACTAAGACACGACAACGCAAGGCTAGGCAATGCACGGAAGGCAAGCAAAGAGTAACGGAAGGCAAGGAAGGCAAGGGAAACCAAGGCAAGGCAAGTTTATCGGAAGGAACGGCTCGGCAAGGGGAAACAAGGCTAAGGCACTGCAACGCAGGGCTAGGCAATGCAGTGCAAGGCAAGGAAAGGGTAACGCAAGGCAAGGCACGGTTTGGGGAGGCAAGGCTAATGCACGACAACGCAAGGCTAGGCAATGCACGGAAGGCAAGCAAAGAGTAACGGAAGGCAAGGAATGCAATGCAAAGCAAGGCAACGCAAGCAAGGCTATAGCAAGGTGAAAAAGGGCTAAGGCACGACCACGCAAGGCTAGGCAATGTACGAAAGGGAAGCAAAGAGTAACGGAAGGCAAGGAAGGCAAGGCAAAGCAAGGCAACGCAAGCAAGGCTATGGCAAGGTGAAAAAAGACTAAGACACGACAACGCAAGGCTAGGCAATGCACGGAAGGCAAGCAAAGAGTAACGGAAGGCAAGGAAGGCAAGGGAAAGCAAGGCAAGGCAAGGGTAACGGAAGGAACGGCACGGCAAGGGGAAACAAGGCTAAGGCACGACAACGAACGGCTAGGCAATGCACTGCAAGGCAAGGAAAGGGTAACGCAAGGCAAGGCACGGTGAGGCAAGGCAAGGCTGATGCACGACAACGCACGGCTAGGCAATTCACGGCAAGGCAAGGAAAGGGTAACGCAAGGCAAGGCACGGTCAGGCGAGGCAAGGCTAAGGGACGACAACGCAAGGCTAGGCAATGCACGGAAGGCAAGCAAAGAGTAACGGAAGGCAAGGAATGCAAGGGAAAGCAGGGGAAGGCAAGGGTAACGAAAGGAACGGCACGGTAAGGGGAAACAAGGCTTAGGCACGACAACACAGGGCTAGGCAATGCAGGGCAAGGCAAGGTAAGGGTAACGCAAGGCAAGGCACGGTCAGGCGAGGCAAGGCTAAGGCACGACAACGCAAGGGTAGGCAATGCACGGAAGGCAAGCAAAGAGTAACGGAACGCAAGGAAGGCAAGGGAATGCAAGGCAAGGCAAGGTTAACGGAAGGAACGGCACGGCAAGGGGAAACAAGGCTAAGGCACGGTAACGCACGGCTAGGCAATGCAGGGCAAGGCAAGGAAAGGGTAACGCAAGGCAAGGCACGGTCAGGCGAGGCAAGGCTAAGGCACGACAACGCAAGGCTAGGCAATGCACGGCAAGGCAAGGAAAGGGTAACGCAAGGCAAGGCACGGTCAGGCGAGGCAAAGGTAATGCACGACAACGCAAGGCTACGCAGTGCACGGCTAAGCAAGGAAAGAGTAACGGAAGGAAAGGAAGGCAAGGCAAAGCAAGGCAAGGCAAGTGTAACAAAAGGCACGGCACGGCAAGGGGAAACAAGGCTAAGGCACGGCAACGCAAGGCTAAGCAATGCACGGCCAGGCAAGGAAAGGGTAACGCAAGGCAAGGCACGGTAAGGCAAGGCGAGGCTAATGCACGACAACGCACGGCTAGGCAATGCACGGCAAGGCAAGGAAAGTGTAACGCAAGGCAAGGCACGGTCAGGCGAGGCAAGGCTAAGGCACGACAACGCAAGGCTAGGCAATGCACGGAAGGCAAGCAAAGAGTAACGGAAGGCAAGGGAAAGCAAGGCAAGGCAAGGGTAACGGAAGGAACGGCACGGCAAGGGGAAACAAGGCTAAGGCACGACAACGCAGGGCTAGGCAATGCACGGCAAGGCAAGGAAATGGTAACGCAAGGCAAGGCACGGTCAGGCGAGGCAAGGCTAATGCACGACAACGCAAGGCTACGCAGTGCACGGCTAGGCAAGGAAAGAGTAACGGAAGGAAAGGAAGGCAAGGCAAAGCAAGGCAAGGCAAGTGTAACAAAAGGCACGGCACGGCAAGGGGAAACAAGGCTAAGGCACGGCAACGCAAGGCTAAGCAATGCACGGCCAGGCAAGGAAAGGGTAACGCAAGGCAAGGCACGGTAAGGCAAGGCGAGGCTAATGCACGACAACGCACGGCTAGGCAATGCACGGCAAGGCAAGGAAAGGGTAACGCAAGGCAAGGCACGGTTAGGCGAGGCAAGGCTAAGGCACGACAACGCAAGGCTAGGCAATGCACGGAAGGCAAGCAAAGAGAAACGGAAGGCAAGGAATGCAAGGCAAAGCAAGGCAACGCAAGCAAGTCTATGGCAAGGTGAAAAAAGGCTAAGGCACGACAACGCAAGGCTAGGCAATGCACGGAAGGCAAGCAAAGAGTAACGGAAGGCAAGGAAGGCAAGGGAAACCAAGGCAAGGCAAGTTTATCGGAAGGAACGGCTCGGCAAGGGGAAACAAGGCTAAGGCACTGCAACGTAGGCCTAGGCAATGCAGGGCAAGGCAAGGAAAGGGTAACGCAAGGCAAGGCACGGTTTGGGGAGGCAAGGCTAATGCACGACAACGCAAGGCTAGGCAATGCACGGAAGGCAAGCAAAGAGTAACGGAAGGCAAGGAATGCAATGCAAAGCAAGGCAACGCAAGCAAGGCTATAGCAAGGTGAAAAAAGGCTAAGGCACGACCACGCAAGGCTAGGCAATGCACGGAAGGGAAGCAAAGAGTAACGGAAGGCAAGGAAGGCAAGGCAAAGCAAGGCAACGCAAGCAAGGCTATGGCAAGGTGAAAAAAGACTAAGACACGACAACGCAAGGCTAGGCAATGCACGGAAGGCAAGCAAAGAGTAACGGAAGGCAAGGAAGGCAAGGGAAAGCAAGGCAAGGCAAGGGTAACGGAAGGAACGGCACGGCAAGGGGAAACAAGGCTAAGGCACGACAACGAACGGCTAGGCAATGCACTGCAAGGCAAGGAAAGGGTAACGCAAGGCAAGGCACGGTGAGGCAAGGCAAGGCTGATGCACGACAACGCAAGGCTAGGCAATTCACGGCAAGGCAAGGAAAGGGTAACGCAAGGCAAGGCACGGTCTGGCGAGGCAAGGCTAAGGCACGACAACGCAAGGCTAGGCAATGCACGGAAGGCAAGCAAAGCGTAACGGAAGGCAAGGAATGCAAGGGAAAGCAGGGGAAGGCAAGGGTAACGAAAGGAACGACACGGTAAGGGGAAACAAGGCTTAGGCACGACAACACAGGGCTAGGCAATGCAGGGCAAGGCAAGGTAAGGGTAACGCAAGGCAAGGCACGGTCAGGCGAGGCAAGGCTAAGGCACGACAACGCAAGGCTAGGCAATGCACGGAAGGCAAGCAAAGAGTAACGGAACGCAAGGAAGGCAAGGGAATGCAAGGCAAGGCAAGGTTAACGGAAGGAACGGCACGGCAAGGGGAAACAAGGCTAAGGCACGGTAACGCACGGCTAGGCAATGCAGGGCAGGGCAAGGAAAGGGTAACGCAAGGCAAGGCACGGTCAGGCGAGGCAAGGCTAAGGCACGACAACGCAAGGCTAGGCAATGCACGGCAAGGCAATGAAAGGGTAACGCAAGGCAAGGCACTGTCAGGCGAGGCAAAGCTAATGCACGACATCGCAAGGCTAGGCAGTGCACGGCTAGGTAAGGAAAGAGTAATGGAAGGAAAGGAAGGCAAGGCAAAGCATGGCAAGGCAAGTGTAACAACAGGCACGGCACGGCAAGGAGAAAAAAGGCTAAGTCACGACAACGCAAGGCTAGGCAATGTAGGGCAAGGCAAGGAAAGGGTAACGCAAGGCAAGGCACGGTGAGGCAAGGCAAGGCTGATGCACGACAACGCACGGCTAGGCAATGCACGGCAAGGCAAGGAAAGGGTAACGCAAGGGAAGGCACGGTCAGGCGAGGCAAGGGTAATGCACGACAACGCAAGGGTACGCAGGGCACGGCTAGGCAAGGAAAGAGTAACGGAAGGAAAGGAAGGCCAGGCAAAGCAAGGCAAGGCAAGTGTAACAAAAGGCACGGCACGGCAAGGGGAAACAAGGCTAAGGCACGGCAACGCAAGGCTAAGCAATGCACGGCCAGGCAAGGAAAGGGTAACGCACGGCAAGGCACGGTAAGGCAAGGCGAGGCTACGCAAGGCAAGGCACGGTAAGGCAAGGCGAGGCTAATGCACGACAACGCACGGCTAGGCAATGCACGGCAAGGCAAGGAAAGGGTAACGCAAAGCAAGGCACGGTTAGGCGAGGCAAGGCTAAGGCACGACAACGCAAGGCTAGGCAATGCACGGAAGGCAAGCAAAGAGTAACGGAAGGCAAGGAATGCAAGGCAAAGCAAGGCAAAGCAAGCAAGGCTATGGCAAGGTGAAACAAGGCTAAGGCACCACAACGCACGGCTAGGCAATGCACGGCCAGCCAAGGAAAAGGTAACGCAAGGCAAGGCACTCTGAGGCAAGGCAAGGCTAATGCACGACAGCGCAAGGCTAGGCAATGCACGGAAGGCAAGCAAAGAGTAACGGAAGGCAAGGAAGGCAAGGGAAAGCAAGGCAAGGCAAGGGTAACGGAAGGAACGGCACAGCAAGGGGAAACAAGGCTAAGGCACGGCAACGCACGGCTAGGCAATGCACGGCAAGGCAAGGAAAGGGTAACGCAAGGCAAGGCACGGTGAGGCAAGGCAAGGCTGATGCACGACAACGCACGGCTAGGCAATGCACGGCAAGGCAAGGAAAGGGTAAAGCAAGGCAAGGCACGGTCAGGCGAGGCAAGGCTAAGGCACGACAACGCAAGGCTAGGCAATGCACGGAAGGCAAGCAAAGAGTAAGGCAAGGGAAAGCAAGGCAAGGCAAGGGTAACGGAAGGAACGGCACGGCAAGGGGAAACAAGGCTAAGGCACGGCAACGCAGGGCTAGGCAATGCACGGAAGGCAAGCAAAGAGTAACGGAAGGCAAGGAAGGCAAGGCAAAGCAAGGCAACGCAAGCAAGGCTATGGCAAGGTGAAAAAAGGCTAAGGCACGACAACACAAGGCTAGGCAATGCACGGAAGGCAAGCAAAGAGTAACGGAATGGAAGGAAGGTAAGGCAAAGCAAGGCAAAGCAAGCAAGGCTATGGCAAGGTGAAACAAGGCTAAGGCACCACAACGCAAAGCTAGGCAATGCACGGCCAGGCAAGGAAAAGGTAACGCAAGGCAAGGCACTGTCAGGCGAGGCAAGGCTAAGGCACGACAACGCAAGGCTAGGCAATGCACGGAAGGAAAGCAAAGAGTAACGGAAGGCAAGGTATGCAAGGGAAAGCAAGGGAAGGCAAGGGTAACGAAAGGAACGTCACGGTAAGGGGAAACAAGGCTAAGGCACGACACCACAGGGCTAGGCAATGCAGGGCAAGGCAAGGTACGGGTAACGCAAGGCAAGGCACGGTCAGGCGAGGCAAGGCTAAGGCACGACAACGCAAGGATAGGCAATGCACGGAAGGCAAGCAAAGAGTAACGGAACGCAAGGAAGGCAAGGGAAAGCAAGGGAAGGCAAGGTTAACGGAAGGAACGGCACGGCAAGGGGAAACAAGGCTAAGGCACGGCAACGCACGGCTAGGCAATGCAGGGCAAGGCAAGGAAATGGTAACGCAAGGCAAGGCACGGTTTGGGGAGGCAAGGCTAATGCACGACAACGCAAGGCTAGGCAGTGCACGGCTAGGCAAGGAAAGAGTAACGGAAGGAAAGGAAGGCAAGGCAAAGCAAGGCAATGCAAGTGTAACAAAAGGCAAGGCACGGCAAGGGGAAACAAGGCTATGGAACGGCAACGCACGGCTAGGCAATGCACGGCCAGGCAAGGAAAGGGTAACGCAAGGCAAGGCGCGGTAAGGCAAGAGAAGGCTAATGCACGACAACGCACTGGTTGGCAATGCACGGCAAGGCAAGGAAAGGGTAACGCAAGGCAAGGCACGGTCAGGCGAGGCAAGGCTAATGCACGACAACGCAAGGCTAGGCAATGCACGGAAGGCAAGCAAAGAGTAACGGAAGGCAAGGAAGGCAAGGGAAACCAAGGCAAGGCAAGTTTATCGGAAGGAACGGCTCGGCAAGGGGAAACAAGGCTAAGGCACTGCAACGCAGGGCTAGGCAATGCAGGGCAAGGCAAGGAAAGGGTAACGCAAGGCAAGGCACGGTTTGGGGAGGCAAGGCTAATGCACGACAACGCAAGGCTAGGCAATGCACGGAAGGCAAGCAAAGAGTAACGGAAGGCAAGGAATGCAATGCAAAGCAAGGCAACGCAAGCAAGGCTATAGCAAGGTGAAAAAAGGCTAAGGCACGACCACGCAAGGCTAGGCAATGCACGAAAGGGAAGCAAAGAGTAACGGAAGGCAAGGAAGGCAAGGCAAAGCAAGGCAACGCAAGCAAGGCTATGGCAAGGTGAAAAAAGACTAAGACACGACAACGCAAGGCTAGGCAATGCACGGAAGGCAAGCAAAGAGTAACGGAAGGCAAGGAAGGGAAGGGAAAGCAAGGCAAGGCAAGGGTAACGGAAGGAACGGCACGGCAAGGGGAAACAAGGCTAAGGCACGACAACGAACGGCTAGGCAATGCACTGCAAGGCAAGGAAAGGGTAACGCAAGGCAAGGCACGGTGAGGCAAGGCAAGGCTGATGCACGACAACGCAAGGCTAGGCAATTCACGGCAAGGCAAGGAAAGGGTAACGCAAGGCAAGGCACGGTCAGGCGAGGCAAGGCTAAGGCACGACAACGCAAGGCTAGGCAATGCACGGAAGGCAAGCAAAGAGTAACGGAAGGCAAGGAATGCAAAGGAAAGCAGGGGAAGGCAAGGGTAACGAAAGGAACGGCACGGTAAGGGGAAACAAGGCTTAGGCACGACAACACAGGGCTAGGCAATGCAGGGCAAGGCAAGGAAAGGGTAACGCAAGGCAAGGCACGGTCAGGCGAGGCAAGGCTAAGGCACGACAACGCAAGGCTAGGCAGTGCACGGCTAGGCAAGGAAAGAGTAACGGAAGGAAAGGAAGGCAAGGCAAAGCAAGGTAAGGCAAGTGTAACAAAAGGCACGGCACGGCAAGGGGAAACAAGGCTAAGGCACGGCAACGCAAGGCTAAGCAATGCACGGCCAGGGAAGGAAAGGGTAACGCAAGGCAAGGCACGGTAAGGCAAGGCGAGGCTAATGCACTACCACGCACGGCTAGGCAATGCAGGGCAAGGCAAGGAAAGGGTAACGCAAGGCAAGGCACGGTTTGGGGAGGCAAGGCTAAGGCACGACAACGCAAGGCTAGGCAATGCACGGCCAGGCAAGGAAAGGGTAACGCAAGGCAAGGCACGGTAAGGCAAGGCGAGGCTAATGCACGAAAACGCACGGCTAGGCAATGCACGGCAAGGCAAGGAAAGGGTAAGGCAAGGCAAGGCACGGTTAGGCGAGGCAAGGCTAAGGCACGACAACGCAAGGCTAGGCAATGCACGGAAGGCAAGCAAAGAGTAACGGAAGGCAAGGAATGCAAGGCAAAGCAAGGCAATGCAAGCAAGGCTATGGCAAGGTGAAAAAAGGCTAAGGCACGACAAGGCAAGGCTAGGCAATGCACGGAAGGCAAGCAAAGAGTAACGGAATGGAAGGAAGGCAAGGCAAAGCAAGGCAAAGCAAGCAAGGCTATGGCAAGGTGAAACAAGGCTAAGACACCACAACGCAACGCTAGGCAATGCACGGCCAGCCAAGGAAAAGGTAACGCAAGGCAAGGCACTGTCAGGCGAGGCAAGGCTAAGGCACGACAACGCAAGGCTAGGCAATGCACGGAAGGCAAGCAAAGAGTAACGGAAGGCAAGGAATGCAATGCAAAGCAAGGCAACGCAAGCAAGGCTATAGCAAGGTGAAAAAGGGCTAAGGCACGACCACGCAAGGCTAGGCAATGCACGAAAGGGAAGCAAAGAGTAACGGAAGGCAAGGAAGGCAAGGCAAAGCAAGGCAACGCAAGCAAGGCTATGGCAAGGTGAAAAAAGACTAAGACACGACAACGCAAGGCTAGGCAATGCACGGAAGGCAAGCAAAGAGTAACGGAAGGCAAGGAAGGCAAGGGAAACCAAGGCAAGGCAAGTTTATCGGAAGGAACGGCTCGGCAAGGGGAAACAAGGCTAAGGCACTGCAACGCAGGGCTAGGCAATGCAGTGCAAGGCAAGGAAAGGGTAACGCAAGGCAAGGCACGGTTTGGGGAGGCAAGGCTAATGCACGACAACGCAAGGCTAGGCAATGCACGGAAGGCAAGCAAAGAGTAACGGAAGGCAAGGAATGCAATGCAAAGCAAGGCAACGCAAGCAAGGCTATAGCAAGGTGAAAAAGGGCTAAGGCACGACCACGCAAGGCTAGGCAATGTACGAAAGGGAAGCAAAGAGTAACGGAAGGCAAGGAAGGCAAGGCAAAGCAAGGCAACGCAAGCAAGGCTATGGCAAGGTGAAAAAAGACTAAGACACGACAACGCAAGGCTAGGCAATGCACGGAAGGCAAGCAAAGAGTAACGGAAGGCAAGGAAGGCAAGGGAAAGCAAGGCAAGGCAAGGGTAACGGAAGGAACGGCACGGCAAGGGGAAACAAGGCTAAGGCACGACAACGAACGGCTAGGCAATGCACTGCAAGGCAAGGAAAGGGTAACGCAAGGCAAGGCACGGTGAGGCAAGGCAAGGCTAAGGCACGACAACGCAAGGCTAGGCAATGCACGGCAAGGCAAGGAAAGGGTAACGGAAGGCAAGGCAAGGCAAGGCTAAGGGACGACAATGCAAGGCTAGGCAATGCACGGAAGGCAAGCAAAGAGTAACGGAAGGCAAGGAATGCAAGGGAAAGCAGGGGAAGGCAAGGGTAACGAAAGGAACGGCACGGTAAGGGGAAACAAGGCTTAGGCACGACAACACAGGGCTAGGCAATGCAGGGCAAGGCAAGGTAAGGGTAACGCAAGGCAAGGCACGGTCAGGCGAGGCAAGGCTAAGGCACGACAACGCAAGGGTAGGCAATGCACGGAAGGCAAGCAAAGAGTAACGGAACGCAAGGAAGGCAAGGGAATGCAAGGCAAGGCAAGGTTAACGGAAGGAACGGCACGGCAAGGGGAAACAAGGCTAAGGCACGGTAACGCACGGCTAGGCAATGCAGGGCAAGGCAAGGAAAGGGTAACGCAAGGCAAGGCACGGTCAGGCGAGGCAAGGCTAAGGCACGACAACGCAAGGCTAGGCAATGCACGGCAAGGCAAGGAAAGGGTAACGCAAGGCAAGGCACGGTCAGGCGAGGCAAAGGTAATGCACGACAACGCAAGGCTACGCAGTGCACGGCTAAGCAAGGAAAGAGTAACGGTAGGAAAGGAAGGCAAGGCAAAGCAAGGCAAGGCAAGTGTAACAAAAGGCACGGCACGGCAAGGGGAAACAAGGCTAAGGCACGGCAACGCAAGGCTAAGCAATGCACGGCCAGGGAAGGAAAGGGTAACGCAAGGCAAGGCACGGTGAGGCAAGGCATGGCTAATGCACGACAACGCACGGCTAGGCAATGCACGGCAAGGCAAGGAAAGTGTAACGCAAAGCAAGGCACGGTCACGCGAGGCAAGGTTAAGGCACGACAACGCAAGGCTAGGCAATGCACGGAAGGCAAGCAAAGAGTAACGGAAGGCAAGGGAAAGCAAGGCAAGGCAAGGGTAACGGAAGGAACGGCACGGTAAGGGGAAACAAGGCTAAGGCACGACAACGCAGGGCTAGGCAATGCACGGCAAGGCAAGGAAATTGTTACGCAAGGCAAGGCACGGTCAGGCGAGGCAAGGGTAATGCACGACAACGCAAGGCTACGCAGTGCACGGCTAGGCAAGGAAAGAGTAACGGAAGCAAAGGAAGGCAAGGCAAAGCAAGGCAAGGCAAGTGTAACAAAAGGCACGGCACGGCAAGGGGAAACAAGGCTAAGGCACGGCAACGCAAGGCTAAGCAATGCACGGAGAGGCAAGGAAAGGGTAACGCAAGGCAAGGCACGGTAAGGCAAGGCGAGGCTAATGCACGACAACGCACGGCTAGGCAATGCACGGCAAGGCAAGGAAAGGGTAACGCAAGGCAAGGCACGGTTAGGCGAGGCAAGGCTAAGGCACGACAACGCTAGGCTAGGCAATGCACGGAAGGCAAGCAAAGAGAAACGGAAGGCAAGGAATGCAAGGCAAAGCAAGGCAACGCAAGCAAGTCTATGGCAAGGTGAAAAAAGGCTAAGGCACGACAACGCAAGGCTAGGCAATGCACGGAAGGCAAGCAAAGAGTAACGGAAGGCAAGGAATGCAAGGGAAAGCAAGGGAAGGCAAGGGTAACGAAAGGAACGTCACGGTAAGGGGAAACAAGGCTAAGGCACGACAACACAGGGCTAGGCAATGCAGGGCAAGGCACGGTCAGGCGAGGCAAGGCTAAGGCACGACAATGCAAGGATAGGCAATGCACGGACGGCAAGCAAAGAGTAACGGAACGCAAGGAAGGCAAGGGAAAGCAAGGGAAGGCAAGGTTAACGGAAGGAACGGCACGGCAAGGGGAAACAAGGCTAAGGCACGGCAACGCACGGCTAGGCAATGCAGGGCAAGGCAAGGAAATGGTAACGCAAGGCAAGGCACGGTTTGGGGAGGCAAGGCTAATGCACGACAACGCAAGGCTAGGCAGTGCACGGCTAGGCAAGGAAAGAGTAACGGAAGGAAAGGAAGGCAAGGCAAAGCAAGGCAATGCAAGTGTAACAAAAGGCAAGGCACGGCAAGGGGAAACAAGGCTATGGAACGGCAACGCACGGCTAGGCAATGCACGGCCAGGCAAGGAAAGGGTAACGCAAGGCAAGGCGCGGTAAGGCAAGAGAAGGCTAATGCACGACAACGCAAGGCTAGGCAATGCACGGAAAGCAAGCAAAGAGTAACGGAAGGCAAGGAAGGCAAGGGAAACCAAGGCAAGGCAAGTTTATCGGAAGGAACGGCTCGGCAAGGGGAAACAAGGCTAAGGCACTGCAACGTAGGCCTAGGCAATGCAGGGCAAGGCAAGGAAAGGGTAACGCAAGGCAAGGCACGGTTTGGGGAGGCAAGGCTAATGCACGACAACGCAAGGCTAGGCAATGCACGGAAGGCAAGCAAAGAGTAACGGAAGGCAAGGAATGCAATGCAAAGCAAGGCAACGCAAGCAAGGCTATAGCAAGGTGAAAAAAGGCTAAGGCACGACCACGCAAGGCTAGGCAATGCACGGAAGGGAAGCAAAGAGTAACGGAAGGCAAGGAAGGCAAGGCAAAGCAAGGCAACGCAAGCAAGGCTATGGCAAGGTGAAAAAAGACTAAGACACGACAACGCAAGGCTAGGCAATGCACGGAAGGCAAGCAAAGAGTAACGGAAGGCAAGGAAGGCAAGGGAAAGCAAGGCAAGGCAAGGGTAACGGAAGGAACGGCACGGCAAGGGGAAACAAGGCTAAGGCACGACAACGAACGGCTAGGCAATGCACTGCAAGGCAAGGAAAGGGTAACGCAAGGCAAGGCACGGTGAGGCAAGGCAAGGCTGATGCACGACAACGCAAGGCTAGGCAATTCACGGCAAGGCAAGGAAAGGGTAACGCAAGGCAAGGCACGGTCTGGCGAGGCAAGGCTAAGGCACGACAACGCAAGGCTAGGCAATGCACGGAAGGCAAGCAAAGCGTAACGGAAGGCAAGGAATGCAAGGGAAAGCAGGGGAAGGCAAGGGTAACGAAAGGAACGACACGGTAAGGGGAAACAAGGCTTAGGCACGACAACACAGGGCTAGGCAATGCAGGGCAAGGCAAGGTAAGGGTAACGCAAGGCAAGGCACGGTCAGGCGAGGCAAGGCTAAGGCACGACAACGCAAGGCTAGGCAATGCACGGAAGGCAAGCAAAGAGTAACGGAACGCAAGGAAGGCAAGGGAATGCAAGGCAAGGCAAGGTTAACGGAAGGAACGGCACGGCAAGGGGAAACAAGGCTAAGGCACGGTAACGCACGGCTAGGCAATGCAGGGCAGGGCAAGGAAAGGGTAACGCAAGGCAAGGCACGGTCAGGCGAGGCAAGGCTAAGGCACGACAACGCAAGGCTAGGCAATGCACGGCAAGGCAATGAAAGGGTAACGCAAGGCAAGGCACTGTCAGGCGAGGCAAGGCTAATGCACGACAACGCAAGGCTAGGCAGTGCACGGCTAGGCAAGGAAAGAGTAATGGAAGGAAAGGAAGGCAAGGCAAAGCATGGCAAGGCAAGTGTAACAACAGGCACGGCACGGCAAGGAGAAAAAAGGCTAAGTCACGACAACGCAAGGCTAGGCAATGTAGGGCAAGGCAAGGAAAGGGTAACGCAAGGCAAGGCACGGTGAGGCAAGGCAAGGCTGATGCACGACAACGCACGGCTAGGCAATGCACGGCAAGGCAAGGAAAGGGTAACGCAAGGGAAGGCACGGTCAGGCGAGGCAAGGGTAATGCACGACAACGCAAGGGTACGCAGGGCACGGCTAGGCAAGGAAAGAGTAACGGAAGGAAAGGAAGGCCAGGCAAAGCAAGGCAAGGCAAGTGTAACAAAAGGCATGGCACGGCAAGGGGAAACAAGGCTAAGGCACGGCAACGCAAGGCTAAGCAATGCACGGCCAGGCAAGGAAAGGGTAACGCACGGCAAGGCACGGTTAGGCGAGGCAAGGCTAAGGCACGACAAGGCAAGGCGAGGCTAATGCACGACAACGCACGGCTAGGCAATGCACGGCAAGGCAAGGAAAGGGTAACGCAAGGCAAGGCACGGTCAGGCGAGGCAAGGCTAAGGCACGACAACGCAAGGCTAGGCAATGCACGGAAGGCAAGCAAAGAGTAACGGAAGGCAAGGAATGCAAGGCAAAGCAAGGCAAAGCAAGCAAGGCTATGGCAAGGTGAAACAAGGCTAAGGCACCACAACGCACGGCTAGGCAATGCACGGCCAGCCAAGGAAAAGGTAACGCAAGGCAAGGCACTCTGAGGCAAGGCAAGGCTAATGCACGACAACGCAAGGCTAGGCAATGCACGGAAGGCAAGCAAAGAGTAACGGAAGGCAAGGAAGGCAAGGGAAAGCAAGGCAAGGCAAGGGTAACGGAAGGAACGGCACGGCAAGGGGAAACAAGGCTAAGGCACGACAACGCACGGCTAGGCAATGCACGGCAAGGCAAGGAAAGGGTAACGCAAGGCAAGGCACGGTGAGGCAAGGCAAGGCTAATGCACGACAACGCACGGCTAGGCAATGCACGGCAAGGCAAGGAAAGGGTAAAGCAAGGGAAGGCACGGTCAGGCGAGGCAAGGCTAAGGCACGACAACGCAAGGCTAGGCAATGCACGGAAGGCAAGCAAAGAGTAACGGAAGGCAAGGAAAGCAAGGCAAGGGCAAACAAGGCTAAGGCACGACAACGCAGGGCTAGGCAATGCACGGAAGGCAAGCAAAGAGTAACGGAAGGCAAGGAATGCAAGGCAAAGCAAGGCAACGCAAGCAAGGCTATGGCAAGGTGAAAAAAGGCTAAGGCACGACAACACAAGGCTAGGCAATGCACGGAAGGCAAGCAAAGAGTAACGGAATGGAAGGAAGGTAAGGCAAAGCAAGGCAAAGCAAGCAAGGCTATGGCAAGGTGAAACAAGGCTAAGGCACCACAACCTAAAGCTAGGCAATGCACGGCCAGGCAAGGAAAAGGTAACGCAAGGCAAGGCACTGTCAGGCGAGGCAAGGCTAAGGCACGACAACGCAAGGCTAGGCAATGCACGGAAGGAAAGCAAAGAGTAACGGAAGGCAAGGTATGCAAGGGAAAGCAAGGGAAGGCAAGGGTAACGAAAGGAACGTCACGGTAAGGGGAAACAAGGCTAAGGCACGACACCACAGGGCTAGGCAATGCAGGGCAAGGCAAGGTACGGGTAACGCAAGGCAAGGCACGGTCAGGCGAGGCAAGGCTAAGGCACGACAACGCAAGGATAGGCAATGCACGGAAGGCAAGCAAAGAGTAACGGAACGCAAGGAAGGCAAGGGAAAGCAAGGGAAGGCAAGGTTAACGGAAGGAACGGCACGGCAAGGGGAAACAAGGCTAAGGCACGGCAACGCACGGCTAGGCAATGCAGGGCAAGGCAAGGAAATGGTAACGCAAGGCAAGGCACGGTTTGGGGAGGCAAGGCTAATGCACGACAACGCAAGGCTAGGCAGTGCACGGCTAGGCAAGGAAAGAGTAACGGAAGGAAAGGAAGGCAAGGCAAAGCAAGGCAATGCAAGTGTAACAAAAGGCAAGGCACGGCAAGGGGAAACAAGGCTATGGAACGGCAACGCACGGCTAGGCAATGCACGGCCAGGCAAGGAAAGGGTAACGCAAGGCAAGGCGCGGTAAGGCAAGAGAAGGCTAATGCACGACAACGCACTGGTTGGCAATGCACGGCAAGGCAAGGAAAGGGTAACGCAAGGCAAGGCACGGTCAGGCGAGGCAAGGCTAATGCACGACAACGCAAGGCTAGGCAATGCACGGAAGGCAAGCAAAGAGTAACGGAAGGCAAGGAAGGCAAGGGAAACCAAGGCAAGGCAAGTTTATCGGAAGGAACGGCTCGGCAAGGGGAAACAAGGCTAAGGCACTGCAACGCAGGGCTAGGCAATGCAGGGCAAGGCAAGGAAAGGGTAACGCAAGGCAAGGCACGGTTTGGGGAGGCAAGGCTAATGCACGACAACGCAAGGCTAGGCAATGCACGGAAGGCAAGCAAAGAGTAACGGAAGGCAAGGAATGCAATGCAAAGCAAGGCAACGCAAGCAAGGCTATAGCAAGGTGAAAAAAGGCTAAGGCACGACCACGCAAGGCTAGGCAATGCACGAAAGGAAAGCAAAGAGTAACGGAAGGCAAGGAAGGCAAGGCAAAGCAAGGCAACGCAAGCAAGGCTATGGCAAGGTGAAAAAAGACTAAGACACGACAACGCAAGGCTAGGCAATGCACGGAAGGCAAGCAAAGAGTAACGGAAGGCAAGGAAGGGAAGGGAAAGCAAGGCAAGGCAAGGGTAACGGAAGGAACGGCACGGCAAGGGGAAACAAGGCTAAGGCACGACAACGAACGGCTAGGCAATGCACTGCAAGGCAAGGAAAGGGTAACGCAAGGCAAGGCACGGTGAGGCAAGGCAAGGCTGATGCACGACAACGCAAGGCTAGGCAATTCACGGCAAGGCAAGGAAAGGGTAACGCAAGGCAAGGCACGGTCAGGCGAGGCAAGGCTAAGGCACGACAACGCAAGGCTAGGCAATGCACGGAAGGCAAGCAAAGAGTAACGGAAGGCAAGGAATGCAAAGGAAAGCAGGGGAAGGCAAGGGTAACGAAAGGAACGGCACGGTAAGGGGAAACAAGGCTTAGGCACGACAACACAGGGCTAGGCAATGCAGGGCAAGGCAAGGTAAGGGTAACGCAAGGCAAGGCACGGTCAGGCGAGGCAAGGCTAAGGCACGACAACGCAAGGCTACGCAGTGCACGGCTAGGCAAGGAAAGAGTAACGGAAGGAAAGGAAGGCAAGGCAAAGCAAGGTAAGGCAAGTGTAACAAAAGGCACGGCACGGCAAGGGGAAACAAGGCTAAGGCACGGCAACGCACGGCTAGGCAATGCACGGCCAGGGAAGGAAAGGGTAACGCAAGGCAAGGCACGGTCAGGCAAGGCAAGGCTAATGCACGACAACGCACGGCTAGGCAATGCACGGCAAGGCAAGGAAAGGGTAACGCAAGGCAAGGCACGGTTTGGGGAGGCAAGGCTAATGCACGACAACGCAAGGCTAAGCAATGCACGGCCAGGCAAGGAAAGGGTAACGCAAGGCAAGGCACGGCAAGGCAAGGGAGGGCTAAGGCAAGACAATGCAAGGTTAGGCAATGCACGGCAAGGCAAGGAAAGGGTAACGCAAGGCAAGGCACGGTCAGGCGAGGCAAGGGTAATGCACGACAACGCAAGGCTACGCAGTGCACGGCTAGGCAAGGAAAGAGTAACGGAAGGAAAGGAAGGCAAGGCAAAGCAAGGCAAGGCAAGTGTAACAAAAGGCACGGCACGGCAAGGGGAAACAAGGCTAAGGCACGACAACGCACGGCTAGGCAATGCACGGCCAGGGAAGGAAAGGGTAACGCAAGGCAAGGCACGGTGAGGCAAGGCAAGGCTAATGCACGACCACGCACGGCTAGGCAATGCACGGCAAGGCAAGGAAAGGGTAACGCAAGGCAAGGCACGGTTAGGCGAGGCAAGGCTAAGGCACGACAACGCAAGGCTATGCAATGCACGGAAGGCAAGCAAAGAGTAACGGAAGGCAAGGACTGCAATGCAAAGCAAGGCAAAGCAAGCAAGGCTATGGCAAGGTGAAACAAGGCTAAGGCACCACAACGCACGGCTAGACAATTCACGGCCAGCCAACGAAAAGTTAACGCAAGACAAGGCACGGTAAGGCAAGACAAGGCTAATGTACGACAACGCACGGGTAGGCAATGCACGGGAGGCAAGCAAAGAGTAACGGAACGCAAGGAAGGCAAGGGAATGCAAGGCAAGGCAAGGGTAACGGAAGGAACGGCTCGGCAAGGGGAAACAAGGCTAAGGCACGGCAACACAGGGCTAGGCAATGCACGGCAAGGCAAGGAAACGGTAACGCAAGGCAAGGCACTGTCAGGCGAGGCAAAGCTAATGCACGACATCGCAAGGCTAGGCAGTGCACGGCTAGGCAAGGAAAGAGTAACGGAAGGAAAGGAAGGCAAGGCAAAGCAGGCAAGGCAAGTGTAACAACAGGCACGGCACGGCAAGGAGAAAAAAGGCTAAGGCACGACAACGCAAGGCTAGGCAATGCAGGGCAAGGCAAGGAAAGGGTAACGCAAGGCAAGGCACGGTGAGGCAAGGCAAGGCTGATGCACGACAACGCACGGCTAGGCAATGCACGGCAAGGCAAGGAAAGGGTAACGCAAGGGAAGGCACGGTCAGGCGAGGCAAGGGTAATGCACGACAACGCAAGGCTAGGCAGTGCACGGCTAGGCAAGGAAAGAGTAACGGAAGGAAAGGAAGGCAAGGGAAAGCAAGGCAAGGCAAGTGTAACAAAAGGCACGGCACGGCAAGGGGAAACAAGGCTAAGGCACGGCAACGCAAGGCTAAGCAATGCACGGCCAGGCAAGGAAAGGGTAACGCAAGGCAAGGCACGGTAAGGCAAGGCGAGGCTAATGCACGACAACGCACGGCTAAGCAATGCACGACAAGGCAAGGAAAGGGTAACGCAAAGCAAGGCACGGTTAGGCGAGGCAAGGCTAAGGCACGACAACGCAAGGCTAGGCAATGCACGGAAGGCAAGCAAAGAGTAACGGAAGGCAAGGAATGCAAGGCAAAGCAAGGCAAAGCAAGCAAGGCTATGGCAAGGTGAAACAAGGCTAAGGCACCACAACGCACGGCTAGGCAATGCACGGCCAGCCAAGGAAAAGGTAACGCAAGGCAAGGCACTCTGAGGCAAGGCAAGGCTAATGCACGACAGCGCAAGGCTAGGCAATGCACGGAAGGCAAGCAAAGAGTAACGGAAGGCAAGGAAGGCAAGGGAAAGCAAGGCAAGGCAAGGGTAACGGAAGGAACGGCACGGCAAGGGGAAACAAGGCTAAGGCACGGCAACGCACGGCTAGGCAATGCACGGCAAGGCAAGGAAAGGGTAACGCAAGGCAAGGCACGGTGAGGCAAGGCAAGGCTGATGCACGACAACGCACGGCTAGGCAATGCACGGCAAGGCAAGGAAAGGGTAACGCAAGGCAAGGCACGGTCAGGCGAGGCAAGGCTAATGCACGACAACGCAAGGCTAGGCAATGCACGGAAGGCAAGCAAAGAGTAACGGAAGGCAAGGAATGCAAGGGAAGGCAAGGGTAACGGAAGGAACGGCACGGCAAGGGGAAACAAGGCTAAGGCACGACAACGCACGGCTAGGCAATGCACGGCAAGGCAAGGAAAGAGTAACGGAAGGCAAGGCACGGTCAGGCGAGGCAAGGCTAAGGCACGACAACGCAAGGTTAGGCAATGCACGGCAAGGCAAGGAAAGGGTAACGCAAGGCAAGGCACGGTCAGGCGAGGCAAGGGTAATGCACGACAACGCAAGGCTACGCAGTGCACGGCTAGGCAAGGAAAGAGTAACGGAAGGAAAGGAAGGCAAGGCAAAGAAAGGCAAGGCAAGTGTAACAAAAGGCACGGCACGGCAAGGGGAAACAAGGCTAAGGCACGGCAACGCAAGGCTAAGCAATGCACGGCCAGGGAAGGAAAGGGTAACGCAAGGCAAGGCACGGTAAGGCAAGGCGAGGCTAATGCACGACAACGCACGGCTAGGCAATGCACGGCAAGGCAAGGAAAGGGTAACGCAAGGCAAGGCACGGTTAGGCGAGGCAAGGCTAAGGCACGACAACGCAAGGCTATGCAATGCACGGAAGGCAAGCAAAGAGTAACGGAAGGCAAGGACTGCAATGCAAAGCAAGGCAAAGCAAGCAAGGCTATGGCAAGGTGAAACAAGGCTAAGGCACCACAACGCACGGCTAGACAATTCACGGCCAGCCAACGAAAAGTTAACGCAAGACAAGGCACGGTAAGGCAAGACAAGGCTAATGTACGACAACGCACGGGTAGGCAATGCACGGGAGGCAAGCAAAGAGTAACGGAACGCAAGGAAGGCAAGGGAATGCAAGGCAAGGCAAGGGTAACGGAAGGAACGGCTCGGCAAGGGGAAACAAGGCTAAGGCACGGCAACACAGGGCTAGGCAATGCACGGCAAGGCAAGGAAACGGTAACGCAAGGCAAGGCACTGTCAGGCGAGGCAAAGCTAATGCACGACATCGCAAGGCTAGGCAGTGCACGGCTAGGCAAGGAAAGAGTAATGGAAGGAAAGGAAGGCAAGGCAAAGCATGGCAAGGCAAGTGTAACAACAGGCACGGCACGGCAAGGAGAAAAAAGGCTAAGGCACGACAACGCAAGGCTAGGCAATGTAGGGCAAGGCAAGGAAAGGGTAACGCAAGGCAAGGCACGGTGAGGCAAGGCAAGGCTGATGCACGACAACGCACGGCTAGGCAATGCACGGCAAGGCAAGGAAAGGGTAACGCCAGGCAAGGCAACGCAAGCATAATGCACCACAACGCAAGGCTACGCAGTGCACGGCTAGGCAAGGAAAGAGTAACGGAAGGAAAGGAAGGCCAGGGAAAGCAAGGCAAGGCAAGTGTAACAAAAGGCACGGCACGGCAAGGGGAAACAAGGCTAAGGCACGGCAACGCAAGGCTAAGCAATGCACGGCCAGGCAAGGAAAGGGTAACGCAAGGCAAGGCACGGTAAGGCAAGGCGAGGCTAATGCACGACAACGCACGGCTAAGCAATGCACGACAAGGCAAGGAAAGGGTAACGCAAAGCAAGGCACGGTTAGGCGAGGCAAGGCTAAGGCACGACAACGCAAGGCTAGGCAATGCACGGAAGGCAAGCAAAGAGTAACGGAAGGCAAGGAATGCAAGGCAAAGCAAGGCAAAGCAAGCAAGGCTATGGCAAGGTGAAACAAGGCTAAGGCACCACAACGCACGGCTAGGCAATGCACGGCCAGCCAAGGAAAAGGTAACGCAAGGCAAGGCACTCTGAGGCAAGGCAAGGCTAATGCACGACAGCGCAAGGCTAGGCAATGCACGGAAGGCAAGCAAAGAGTAACGGAAGGCAAGGAAGGCAAGGGAAAGCAAGGCAAGGCAAGGGTAACGGAAGGAACGGCACGGCAAGGGGAAACAAGGCTAAGGCACGGCAACGCACGGCTAGGCAATGCACGGCAAGGCAAGGAAAGGGTAACGCAAGGCAAGGCACGGTGAGGCAAGGCAAGGCTGATGCACGACAACGCACGGCTAGGCAATGCACGGCAAGGCAAGGAAAGGGTAACGCAAGGCAAGGCACGGTCAGGCGAGGCAAGGCTAAGGCACGACAACTCAAGGCTAGGCAGTGCACGGAAGGCAAGCAAAGAGTAACGGAAGACAAGGAAGGCAAGGGAAACCAAGGCAAGGCAAGGGTATCGGAAGGAACGGCTCGGCAAGGGGAAACAAGGCTAAGGCACGGCAACGCAGGGCTAGGCAATGCAGGGCAAGGCAAGGAAAGGGTAACGCAAGGCAAGGCACGGTTTGGGGAGGCAAGGCTAATGCACGACAACGCAAGGCTAAGCAATGCACGGCCAGGCAAGGAAAGGGTAACGCAAGGCAAGGCACGGTAAGGCAAGGCGAGGTTAATGCACGAAAACGCACGGCTAGGCAATGCACGGCAAGGCAAGGAAAGGGTAAGGCAAGGCAAGGCATGGTTAGGCGAGGCAAGGCTAAGGCACTACAACGCTAGGCTAGGCAATGCACGGAAGGCAAGCAAAGAGAAACGGAAGGCAAGGAATGCAAGGCAAAGCAAGGCAACGCAAGCAAGTCTATGGCAAGGTGAAAAAAGGCTAAGGCACGACAACGCAAGGCTAGGCAATGCACGGAAGGCAAGCAAAGAGTAACGGAATGGAAGGAAGGCAAGGCAAAGCAAGGCAAAGCAAGCAAGGCTATGGCAAGGTGAAACAAGGCTAAGGCACCACAACGCAAAGCTAGGCAATGCACGGCCAGCCAAGGAAAAGGTAACGCAAGGCAAGGCACTGTCAGGCGAGGCAAGGCTAAGGCACGACAACGCAAGGCTAGGCAATGCACGGAAGGAAAGCAAAGAGTAACGGAAGGCAAGGAATGCAAGGGAAAGCAAGGGAAGGCAAGGGTAACGAAAGGAACGTCACGGTAAGGGGAAAGAAGGCTAAGGCACGACAACGCAGGGCTAGGCAATGCACGGCAAGGCAAGGAAAGGGTAACGCAAGGCAAGGCACGGTCAGGCGAGGCAAGGCTAATGCACGACAACGAAAGGATAGGCAATGCACGGAAGGCAAGCAAAGAGTAACGGAACGCAAGGAAGGCAAGGGAAAGCAAGGGAAGGCAAGGTTAACGGAAGGAACGGCACGGCAAGGGGAAACAAGGCTAAGGCACGGCAACGCACGGCTAGGCAATGCAGGGCAAGGCAAGGAAATGGTAACGCAAGGCAAGGCACGGTTTGGGGAGGCAAGGCTAATGCACGACAACGCAAGGCTACGCAGTGCACGGCTAGGCAAGGAAAGAGTAACGGAAGGAAAGGAAGGCAAGGCAAAGCAAGGCAATGCAAGTGTAACAAAAGGCAAGGCACGGCAAGGGGAAACAAGGCTATGGAACGGCAACGCACGGCTAGGCAATGCACGGCCACGCAAGGAAAGGGTAACGCAAGGCAAGGCGCGGTAAGGCAAGAGAAGGCTAATGCACGACAACGCACTGGTTGGCAATGCACGGCAAGGCAAGGAAAGGGTAACGCAAGGCAATGCACGGTCAGGCGAGGCAAGGCTAATGCACGACAACGCAAGGCTAGGCAATGCACGGAAGGCAAGCAAAGAGTAACGGAAGGCAAGGAAGGCAAGGGAAACCAAGGCAAGGCAAGTTTATCGGAAGGAACGGCTCGGCAAGGGGAAACAAGGCTAAGGCACTGCAACGCAGGGCTAGGCAATGCAGGGCAAGGCAAGGAAAGGGTAACGAAAGGCAAGGCACGGTTTGGGGAGGCAAGGCTAATGCACGACAACGCAAGGCTAGGCAATGCACGGAAGGCAAGCAAAGAGTAACGGAAGGCAAGGAATGCAATGCAAAGCAAGGCAATGCAAGCAAGGCTATAGCAAGGTGAAAAAAGGCTAAGGCACGACCACGCAAGGCTAGGCAATGCATGGAAGGGAAGCAAATAGTAACGGAAGGCAAGGAAGGCAAGGCAAAGCAAGGCAACGCAAGCAAGGCTATGGCAAGGTGAAAAAAGACTAAGACACGACAACGCAAGGCTAGGCAATGCACGGAAGGCAAGCAAAGAGTAACGGAAGGCAAGGAAGGCAAGGGAAAGCAAGGCAAGGCAAGGGTAACGGAAGGAACGGCACGGCAAGGGGAAACAAGGCTAAGGCACGACAACGAACGGCTAGGCAATGCACTGCAAGGCAAGGAAAGGGTAACGCAAGGCAAGGCACGGTCAGGCGAGGCAAGGCTAAGGCACGACAACGCAAGGCTAGGCAATGCACGGAAGGCAAGCAAAGAGTAACGGAAGGCAAGGAATGCAAGGGAAAGCAGGGGAAGGCAAGGGTAACGAAAGGAACGGCACGGTAAGGGGAAACAAGGCTAAGGCACGACAACACAGTGCTAGGCAATGCAGGGCAAGGCAAGGTAAGGGTAACGCAAGGCAAGGCACGGTCAGGCGAGGCAAGGCTAAGGCACGACAACGCAAGGCTAGGCAATTCACGGAAGGCAAGCAAAGAGTAACGGAAGGCAAGGAAGGCAAGGGAAAGCAAGGCAAGGCAAGGGTAACGGAAGGAACGGCACGGCACGGGGAAACAAGGCTAAGGCACGACAACGCACGGCTAGGCAATGCACGGCAAGGCAAGGAAATGGTAACGCAAGGCAGGGCACGGTTTGGGGAGGCAAGGCTAATGCATGACAACGCAAGGCTAGGCAGTGCACGGCTAGGCCAGGAAAGAGTAACGGAAGGAAAAGAAGGCAAGGCAAAGCAAGGCAAGGCAAGTGTAACAAAAGGCAAGGCACGGCAAGGGGAAACAAGGCTAAGGCACGGCAACGCAGGGCTAGGCAATGCACGGCAAGGCAAGGAAAGGGTAACGCAAGGCAAGGCACTGTCAGGCGAGGCAAAGCTAATGCACGACATCGCAAGGCTAGGCAGTGCACGGCTAGGCAAGGAAAGAGTAATGGAAGGAAAGGAAGGCAAGGCAAAGCATGGCAAGGCAAGTGTAACAACAGGCACGGCACGGCAAGGGGAAAAAAGGCTAAGGCACGACAACGCACGGCTAGGCAATGCACGGCAAGGCAAGGAAAGGGTAACGCAAGGCAAGGCACGGTGAGGCAAGGCAAGGCTAATGCACGACAACGCACGGCTAGGCAATGCACGGCAAGGCAAGGAAAGGGTAACGCAAGGCAAGGCACGGTCAGGCGAGGCAAGGCTAAGGCACGACAACGCAAGGCTAGGCAATGCACGGAAGGCAAGCAAAGAGTAACGGAAGGCAAGGAAGGCAAGGCAAGGGTAACGGAAGGAACGGCACGGCAAGGGGAAACAAGGCTAAGGCACGGCAACGCACGGCTAGGCAATGCACGGCAAGGCAAGGAAAGGGTAACGCAAGGCAAGGCACGGTGAGGCAAGGCAAGGCTGATGCACGACAAAGCACGGCTAGGCAATGCACGGCAAGGCAAGGAAAGGGTAACGCAAGGCAAGGCACGGTCAGGCGAGGCAAGGCTAAGGCACGACAACGCAAGGCTAGGCAATGCACGGAAGGGAAGCAAAGAGTAACGGAAGGAAAGGAAGGCAAGGGAAAGCAGGGGAAGGGAAGGGTAACGGAAGGAACGGCACGGTAAGGGGAAACAAGGCTAAGGCACGACAACGCAGGGCTAGGCAATGCACGGCAAGGCAAGGAAAGGGTAACGCAAGGGAAGGCACGGTCAGGCGAGGCAAGGGTAATGCACGACAACGCAAGGCTACGCAGTGCACGGCTAGGCAAGGAAAGAGTAACGGAAGGAAAGGAAGGCCAGGCACAGCAAAGCCAGGCAAGTGTAACAAAAGGCACGGCACGGCAAGATGAAACAAGGCTAAGGCACGGCAACGCAAGGATAAGCAATGCACGGCCAGGCAAGGAAAGGGTAACGCAAGGCAAGGCACGGTAAGGCAAGGCGAGGCTAATGCACGACAACGCACGGCTAGGCAATGCACGGCAAGGCAAGGAAAGGGTAACGCAAGGCAAGGCACGGTTAGGCGAGGCAAGGCTAAGGCACGACAACGCAAGGCTAGGCAATGCACGGAAGGCAAGCAAAGAGTAACGGAAGGCAAGGAATGCAAGGCAAAGCAAGGCAAAGCAAGCAAGGCTATGGCAAGGTGAAACAAGGCTAAGGCACCACAACGCACGGCTAGGCAATGCACGGCCAGCCAAGGAAAAGGTAACGCAAGGCAAGGCACTGTGAGGCAAGGCAAGGCTAATGCACGACAACGCAAGGCTAGGCAATGCACGGAAGGCAAGCAAAGAGTAACGGAAGGCAAGGAAGGCAAGGGAAAGGAAGGCAAGGCAAGGGTAACGGAAGGAACGGCACGGCAAGGGGAAACAAGGCTAAGGCACGGCAACGCACGGCTAGGCAATGCACGGCAAGGCAAGGAAAGGGTAACGCAAGGCAAGGCACGGTGAGGCAAGGCAAGGCTGATGCACGACAACGCACGGCTAGGCAATGCACGGCAAGGCAAGGAAAGGGTAACGCAAGGCAAGGCACGGTCAGGCGAGGCAAGGCTAAGGCACGACAACGCAAGGCTAGGCAATGCACGGAAGGCAAGCAAAGAGTAACGGAAGGCAAGGAAGGCAAGGGAAAGCAGGGGAAGGGAAGGGTAACGGAAGGAACGGCACGGTAAGGGGAAACAAGGCTAAGGCACGGCAACGCACGGCTAGGCAATGCACGGCAAGGCAAGGAAAGGGTAACGCAAGGCAAGGCACGGTGAGGCAAGGCAAGGCTGATGCACGACAACGCAAGGCTAGGCAATGCACGGCAAGGCAAGGAAAGGGTAACGCAAGGCAAGGCACTTTCAGGCGAGGCAAGGCTAAGGCACGACAACGCAAGGCTAGGCAATGCACGGAAGGCAAGCAAAGAGTAACGGAAGGCAAGGAAGGCAAGGGAAAGCAGGGGAAGGCAAGGGTAACGAAAGGAACGGCACGGTAAGGGGAAACAAGGCTAAGGCACGACAACACAGGGCTAGGCAATGCAGGGCAAGGCAAGGAAAGGGTAACGCAAGGCAAGGCACGGTCAGGCGAGGCAAGGCTAAGGCACGACAACGCAAGGTTAGGCAATGCACGGCAAGGCAAGGAAAGGGTAACGCAAGGCAAGGCACTTTCAGGCGAGGCAAGGCTAAGGCACGACAACGCAAGGCTAGGCAATGCACGGAAGGCAAGCAAAGAGTAACGGAAGGCAAGGAAGGCAAGGGAAAGCAAGGCAAGGCAAGGGTAACGGAAGGAACGGCACGGCAAGGGGAAACAAGGCTAAGGCACGGCAACGCACGGCTAGGCAATGCACGGCAAGGCAAGGAAAGGGTAACGCAAGGCAAGGCACGGTCAGGCGAGGCAAGGCTAAGGCACGACAACGCAAGGTTAGGCAATGCACGGCAAGGCAAGGAAAGGGTAACGCAAGGCAAGGCACGGTCAGGTGAGGCAAGGCTAATGCACGACAACGCAAGGCTAGGCAATGCACGGCAAGGCAAGGAAAGAGTAACGGAAGGAAAGGAAGGCAAGGCAAAGCCAGGCAAGGCAAGTGTAACAAAAGGCACGGCACGGCATGGGGAAACAAGGCTAAGGCACGGCAACGCACGGCTAGGCAATGCAAGGCCAAGTAAGGAACGGGTAACGCAAGGCAAGGCACGGTGAGGCAAGGCAAGGCTAATGCACGACAACGCACGGCTAGGCAATGCACGGCAAGGCAAGGAAAGGGTAACGCAAGGCAAGGCACGGTCAGGCGAGGCAAGGCTAAGGCACGACAACGCAAGGCTATGCAATGCACGGAAGGCAAGCAAAGAGTAACGGAAGGCAAGGAATGCAATGCAAAGCAAGGCAAAGCAAGCAAGGCTATGGCAAGGTGAAACAAGGCTAAGGCACCACAACGCACGGCTAGGCAATGCACGGCCAGCCAAGGAAAAGTTAACGCAAGACAAGGCACGGTAAGGCAAGACAAGGCTAATGCACGACAACGCACGGGTAGGCAATGCACGGGAGGCAAGCAAAGAGTAACGGAACGCAAGGAAGGCAAGGGAATGCAAGGCAAGGCAAGGGTAACGGAAGGAACGGCTCGGCAAGGGGAAACAAGGCTAAGGCACGGCAACACAGGGCTAGGCAATGCACGGCAAGGCAAGGAAACGGTAACGCAAGGCAAGGCACTGTCAGGCGAGGCAAAGCTAATGCACGACATCGCAAGGCTAGGCAGTGCACGGCTAGGCAAGGAAAGAGTAATGGAAGGAAAGGAAGGCAAGGCAAAGCATGGCAAGGCAAGTGTAACAACAGGCACGGCACGGCAAGGAGAAAAAAGGCTAAGGCACGACAACGCAAGGCTAGGCAATGTAGGGCAAGGCAAGGAAAGGGTAACGCAAGGCAAGGCACGGTGAGGCAAGGCAAGGCTGATGCACGACAACGCACGGCTAGGCAATGCACGGCAAGGCAAGGAAAGGGTAACGCAAGGGAAGGCACGGTCAGGCGAGGCAAGGGTAATGCACGACAACGCAAGGCTACGCAGTGCACGGCTAGGCAAGGAAAGAGTAACGGAAGGAAAGGAAGGCCAGGGAAAGCAAGGCAAGGCAAGTGTAACAAAAGGCACGGCACGGCAAGGGGAAACAAGGCTAAGGCACGGCAACGCAAGGCTAAGCAATGCACGGCCAGGCAAGGAAAGGGTAACGCAAGGCAAGGCACGGTGAGGCAAGGCAAGGCTGATGCACGACAACGCACGGCTAGGCAATGCACGGCAAGGCAAGGAAAGGGTAACGCAAGGCAAGGCACGGTCAGGCGAGGCAAGGCTAAGGCACGACAACGCAAGGCTAGGCAATGCACGGAAGGCAAGCAAAGAGTAACGGAAGGCAAGGAATGCAAGGGAAAGCAAGGCAAGGGCAACGGAAGGAACTATCGGCAAGGGGAAACAAGGCTAAGGCACCACAACGCAGGGCTAGGCAATGCACGGCAAGCCAAGGAAAGGGTAACGCAAGGCAAGGCACGGTCTGAGGGAGGCAAGGCTAATGCACGACAACGCAAGGCTAGGCAATGCACGGAAGGCAAGCAAAGAGTAACGGAAGGCAAGGAAGGCAAGGCAAAGCAAGGCAAGGCAAGGGTAACGGAAGGAACGGCACGGCAAGGGGAAACAAGGCTAAGGCACGGCAACGCAAGGCTAAGCAATGCACGGCAAGGCAAGGAAAGGGTAACGCAAGGCAAGGCACGGTAAGGCGAGGCAAGGCTAATGCACGACAACGCACGGCTAGGCAATGCACGGCAAGGCAAGGAAAGGGTAACGCAAGGCAAGGCACGGTCAGGCGAGGCAAGGCTAAGGCACGACAACGCAAGGCTAGGCAATGCACGGAAGGCAAGCAAAGAGTAACGGAAGCAAGGAAGGCAAGGGAAACCAAGGCAAGGCAAGGGTAACGGAAGGAACGGCTCGGCAAGGGGAAACAAGGCTAAGGCACGGCAACGCAGGGCTAGGCAATGCAGGGCAAGGCAAGGAAAGGGTAACGCAAGGCAAGGCACGGTTTGGGGAGGCAAGGCTAATGCACGACAACGCAAGGCTAAGCAATGCACGGCCAGGCAAGGAAAGGGTAACGCAAGGCAAGGCACACGGCAAGGCAAGTGTAACAAAAGGCAAGGCACGGCAAGGAAACAAGGCACGAAAACGCACGGCTAGGCAATGCACGGCAAGGCAAGGAAAGGGTAACGCAAGGCAAGGCACGGTTAGGCGAGGCAAGGCTAATGCACGACAACGCTAGGCTAGGCAATGCACGGCAAGGCAAAGAGAAACGGAAGGCAAGGAATGCAAGGCAAAGCAAGGCAACGCAAGCACGGTCAGGCAAGGGCAAGGCTAAGGCACGACAACGCAAGGCTAGGCAATGCACGGAAGGCAAGCAAAGAGTAACGGAATGGAAGGAAGGCAAGGCAAAGCAAGGCAAAGCAAGCAAGGCTATGGCAAGGTGAAACAAGGCTAAGGCACGACAACGCAAGGCTAGGCAATGCACGGCCAGCCAAGGAAAGGGTAACGCAAGGCAAGGCACTGTCAGGCGAGGCAAGGCTAAGGCACGACAACGCAAGGCTAGGCAATGCACGGCTAGGCAAGCAAAGAGTAACGGAAGGCAAGGAAGGCAAGGCAAAGCATGGCAAGGCAAGGGTAACAACAGGCACGGCACGGCAAGGGGAAAAAAGGCTAAGGCACGACAACGCAAGGCTAGGCAATGCAGGGCAAGGCAAGGAAAGGGTAACGCAAGGCAAGGCACGGTCAGGCGAGGCAAGGCTAAGGCTAGGATGCACGGAAGGCAAGCACGACAAGGCGCAAGGGAAGGCAAGGTTAACGGAAGGAACGGCACGGCAAGGGGAAACAAGGCTAAGGCACGGCAACGCACGGCTAGGCAATGCAGGCAAGGCAAGGGGTAACGCAAGGCAAGGCACGGTTAGGCGAGGCAAGGCTAATGCACGACAACGCAAGGCTAGGCAGTGCACGGCTAGGCAAGGAAAGAGTAACGGAAGGAAAGGAAGGCAAGGCAAAGCAAGGCAAGGCAAGTGTAACAAAAGGAACGGCACGGCAAGGGGAAACAAGGCTATGGAACGGCAACGCACGGCTAGGCAATGCACGGCCACGCAAGGAAAGGGTAACGCAAGGCAAGGCGCGGTAAGGCAAGAGAAGGCTAATGCACGACAACGCACTGGTTGGCAATGCACGGCAAGGCAAGGAAAGGGTAACGCAAGGCAAGGCACGGTCAGGCGAGGCAAGGCTAATGCACGACAACGCAAGGCTAGGCAATGCACGGAAGGCAAGCAAAGAGTAACGGAAGGCAAGGAAGGCAAGGGAAACCAAGGCAAGGCAAGTTTATCGGAAGGAACGGCTCGGCAAGGGGAAACAAGGCTAAGGCACTGCAACGCAGGGCTAGGCAATGCAGGGCAAGGCAAGGAAAGGGTAACGAAAGGCAAGGCACGGTTTGGGGAGGCAAGGCTAATGCACGACAACGCAAGGCTAGGCAATGCACGGAAGGCAAGCAAAGAGTAACGGAAGGCAAGGAATGCAATGCAAAGCAAGGCAATGCAAGCAAGGCTATAGCAAGGTGAAAAAAGGCTAAGGCACGACCACGCAAGGCTAGGCAATGCATGGAAGGGAAGCAAATAGTAACGGAAGGCAAGGAAGGCAAGGCAAAGCAAGGCAACGCAAGCAAGGCTATGGCAAGGTGCAAGACTAAGGCACGACAACGCAAGGCTAGGCAATGCACGGAAGGCAAGCAAAGAGTAACGGAAGGCAAGGAAGGCAAGGGAAAGCAAGGCAAGGCAAGGGTAACGGAAGGAACGGCACGGCAAGGGGAAACAAGGCTAAGGCACGACAACGCACGGCTAGGCAATGCACGGCAAGGCAAGGAAAGGGTAACGCAAGGCAAGGCACGGTCAGGCGAGGCAAGGCTAAGGCACGACAACGCAAGGCTAGGCAATGCACGGAAGGCAAGCAAAGAGTAACGGAAGGCAAGGAATGCAAGGGAAAGCAAGGGAAGGCAAGGGTAACGAAAGGAACGGCACGGTAAGGGGAAACAAGGCTAAGGCACGACAACACAGGGCTAGGCAATGCAGGGCAATGCAGGGCAAGGCAAGGTAAGGGTAACGCAAGGCAAGGCACGGTCAGGCGAGGCAAGGCTAATGCACGACAACGCAAGGCTAGGCAATGCACGGAAGGCAAGCAAAGAGTAACGGAACGCAAGGAAGGCAAGGGAATGCAAGGCAAGGCAAGGGTAACGGAAGGAACGGCACGGCAAGGGGAAACAAGGCTAAGGCAAGGCAAGGAAAGGGTAAAGGCAAGGCACTAGGCAATGCAGCTAGGCAATGCACGGCAAGGCAAGGAAAGGGTAACGCAAGGCAAGGCACGGTCAGGCGAGGCAAGGCTAATGCACGACAACGCAAGGCTAGGCAATGCACGGAAGGCAAGCAAAGAGTAACGGAAGGCAAGGAAGGCAAGGCAAAGCAAGGCAAGGCAAGGGTAACGGAAGGCAAGGCTCGGCAAGGGGAAACAAGGCTAAGGCACGGCAACGCAGGGCTAGGCAATGCACGGCAAGGCAAGGAAAGGGTAACGCAAGGCAAGGCACTGTCAGGCGAGGCAAAGCTAATGCACGACATCGCAAGGCTAGGCAGTGCACGGCTAGGCAAGGAAAGAGTAATGGAAGGAAAGGAAGGCAAGGCAAAGCATGGCAAGGCAAGTGTAACAACAGGCACGGCACGGCAAGGGGAAAAAAGGCTAAGGCACGACAACGCAAGGCTAGGCAATGCAGGGCAAGGCAAGGAAAGGGTAACGCAAGGCAAGGCACGGTGAGGCAAGGCAAGGCTGATGCACGACAACGCACGGCTAGGCAATGCACGGCAAGGCAAGGAAAGGGTAACGCAAGGCAAGGCACGGTCTGAGGCGAGGCAAGGCTAATGCACGACAACGCAAGGCTAGGCAATGCACGGAAGGCAAGCAAAGAGTAACGGAAGGCAAGGAAGGCAAGGGAAAGCAAGGCAAGGCAAGGGTAACGGAAGGAACGGCACGGCAAGGGGAAACAAGCCTAAGGCACGGCAACGCACGGCTAGGCAATGCACGGCAAGGCAAGGAAAGGGTAACGCAAGGCAAGGCACGGTGAGGCAAGGCAAGGCTGATGCACGACAAAGCACGGCTAGGCAATGCACGGCAAGGCAAGGAAAGGGTAACGCAAGGCAAGGCACGGTCAGGCGAGGCAAGGCTAAGGCACGACAACGCAAGGCTAGGCAATGCACGGAAGGGAAGCAAAGAGTAACGGAAGGAAAGGAAGGCAAGGGAAAGCAGGGGAAGGGAAGGGTAACGGAAGGCACGGCACGGCAAGGGGAAACAAGGCTAAGGCACGACAACGCAGGGCTAGGCAATGCACGGCCAGGCAAGGAAAGGGTAACGCAAGGCAAGGCACGGTCAGGCAAGGCAAGGCTAATGCACGACAACGCAAGGCTAGGCAATGCAC